>NW_028181101.1:0-54675 GCF_964211825.1 Aythya ferina
GTTGGAAAAGGGTAAATTGTGGTTTTTGGAGAAGATCAGGTAGGTTTAGGGTGTCTTTGGGGTGGATCTATGGTTTTGGGGGATTTTCTTCCAGTTTTGGGGGTGATGCCGTTCTTGTTTGGGGTGTTTTTGACGTTTTTTGGGGTCTCCGTTGGGTTTTGTTGGGTTCTTGTTTGTCATTATGTTAAATAGGTGTGGATTGTGGTTTTTGGAGGACATCAGGTAGGTTTAGGGTGTCTTTGGGGTGGATCTATGGTTTTGGGGGATTTTCTTCCAGTTTTGGTGGTGATGCCGTTCTTGTTTGGGGTGTTTTTGACGTGTTTTGGTGTCTCCATTAGGTTTTGTTGGGTTCTTGTTTGTCATTATGTTAAATAGGTGTGGATTGTGGGTTTTGGAGAAGATCAGGTAGGTTTAGGGTGTCTTTGGGGTGGATCTATGGTTTTGGGGGATTTTCTTCCAGTTTTGGTGGTGATGCCGTTCTTGTTTGGGGTGTTTTTGACGTGTTTTGGTGTCTCCATTAGGTTTTGTTGGGTTCTTGTTTGTCATTATGTTAAATAGGTGTGGATTGTGGTTTTTGGAGAAGATCAGGTAGGTTTAGGGTGTCTTTGGGGTGGATCTATGGTTTTGGGGGATTTTCTTCCAGTTTTGGTGGTGATGCCGTTCTTGTTTGGGGTGTTTTTGACGTTTTTTGGGGTCTCCGTTGGGTTTTGTTGGGTTCTCGTTGGTTATCATGGTGGAAAAGGGTAAATTGTGGTTTTTGGAGAAGATCAGGTAGGTTTAGGGTGTCTTTGGGGTGGATCTATGGTTTTGGGGGATTTTCTTCCAGTTTTGGTGGTGATGCCGTTCTTGTTTGGGGTGTTTTTGACGTTTTTTGGGGTCTCTGTTGGGTTCTGTTGGGTTCTCGTTGGTCATCGTGTTGGAAAAGGGTAAATTGTGGTTTTTGGAGAACATCAGGTAGTTTTAGGGTGGTTTTGGGGTGGATCTATGGTTTTGGGGGATTTTCTTCCAGTTTTGGTGGTGATGCCGTTCTTGTTTGGGGTGTTTTTGACGTGTTTTGGTGTCTCCATTAGGTTTTGTTGGGTTCTTGTTTGTCATTATGTTAAATAGGAGTGGATTGTGGTTTTTGGAGAAGATCAGGTAGGTTTAGGGTGTCTTTGGGGTGGATCTATGGTTTTGGGGGATTTTCTTCCAGTTTTGGGGGTGATGCCGATATTTTTTGGGGTGTTTTTTACGTGTTTTGGGGTCTCCATTAGGTTTTGTTGGGTTCTTGTTTGTCATTATGTTAAATAGGAGTGGATTGTGGTTTTTGGAGAACATCAGGTAGGTTTAGGGTGTCTTTGGGGTGGATCTATGGTTTTGGGGGATTTTCTTCCAGTTTTGGGGGTGATGCCGTTCTTGTTTGGGGTGTTTTTGACGTTTTTTGGGGTCTCCGTTGGGTTTTGTTGGGTTCTCGTTGGTTATCATGGTGGAAAAGGGTAAATTGTGGGTTTTGGAGAAAATCAGGTAGGTTTAGGGTGTCTTTGGGGTGGATCTATGGTTTTGGGGGATTTTCTTCCAGTTTTGGGGGTGATGCCGATATTTTTTGGGGTGTTTTTTACGTGTTTTGGGGTCTCCATTAGGTTTTGTTGGGTTCTTGTTTGTCATTATGTTAAATAGGAGTGGATTGTGGGTTTTGGAGAAGATCAGGTAGTTTTAGGGTGGTTTTGGGGTGGATCTATGGTTTGGGGGATTTTCTTCCAGTTTTGGTGGTGATGCCGTTCTTGTTTGGGGTGTTTTTGACGTTTTTTTGGGGTCTCTATTGGGTTCTGTTGGGTTCTCGTTGGTCATCGTGTTGTAAAAGGGTAAATTGTGGTTTTTGGAGAAGATCAGGTAGGTTTAGGGTGTCTTTGGGGTGGATCTATGGTTTTGGCGGATTTTCTTCCAGTTTTGGTGGTGATGCCGTTCTTGTTTGGGGTGTTTTTGACGTGTTTTGGTGTCTCCATTAGGTTTTGTTGCGTTCTTGTTTGTCATTATGTTAAATAGGTGTGGATTGTGGTTTTTGGAGAAGATCAGGTAGGTTTAGGGTGTCTTTGGGGTGGATCTATGGTTTTGGGGGATTTTCTTCCAGTTTTGGTGGTGATGCCGTTCTTGTTTGGGGTGTTTTTGACGTTTTTTGGGGTCTCCGTTGGGTTTTGTTGGGTTCTCGTTGGTTATCATGGTGGAAAAGGGTAAATTGTGGGTTTTGGAGAACATCAGGTAGGTTTAGGGTGGTTTTGGGGTGGATCTATGGTTTTGGCGTATTTTCTTCCAGTTTTGGGGGTGATGCCGATATTTTTTGGGGTGTTTTTGACGTGTTTTGGGGTCTCCATTAGGTTTTGTTGGGTTCTTGTTTGTCATTATGTTAAATAGGAGTGGATTGTGGTTTTTGGAGAACATCAGGTAGTTTTAGGGTGGTTTTGGGGTGGATCTATGGTTTTGGGGGATTTTCTTCCAGTTTTGGTGGTGATGCCGTTCTTGTTTGGGGTGTTTTTGACGTGTTTTGGTGTCTCCATTAGGTTTTGTTGGGTTCTTGTTTGTCATTATGTTAAATAGGTGTGGATTGTGGTTTTTGGAGAAGATCAGGTAGGTTTAGGGTGTCTTTGGGGTGGATCTATGGTTTTGGCGTATTTTCTTCCAGTTTTGGGGGTGATGCCGTTCTTGTTTGGGGTGTTTTTGACGTTTTTTGGGGTCTCTGTTGGGTTCTGTTGGGTTCTCGTTGGTCATCGTGTTGGAAAAGGGTAAATTGTGGTTTTTGGAGAAAATCAGGTAGGTTTAGGGTGTCTTTGGTGTGGATCTATGGTTTTGGGGGATTTTCTTCCAGTTTTGGGGGTGATGCCGATATTTTTTGTGGTGTTTTTTTACGTGTTTTGGGGTCTCCATTAGGTTTTGTTGGGTTCTTGTTTGTCATTATGTTAAATAGGAGTGGATTGTGGGTTTTGGAGAACATCAGGTAGTTTTAGGGTGTTTTTGGGGTGGATCTATGGTTTTGGGGGATTTTCTTCCAGTTTTGGTGGTGATGCCGTTCTTGTTTGGGGTGTTTTTGACGTTTTTTGGGGTCTCCGTTGGGTTTTGTTGGGTTCTCGTTGGTTATCATGGTGGAAAAGGGTAAATTGTGGTTTTTGGAGAAAATCAGGTAGGTTTAGGGTGGTTTTGGGGTGGATCTATGGTTTTGGGGGATTTTCTTCCAGTTTTGGGGGTGATGCCGATATTTTTTGGGGTGTTTTTTACGTGTTTTGGGGTCTCCATTAGGTTTTGTTGGGTTCTTGTTTGTCATTATGTTAAATAGGAGTGGATTGTGGTTTTTGGAGAACATCAGGTAGGTTTAGGGTGGTTTTGGGGTGGATCTATGGTTTTGGGGGATTTTCTTCCAGTTTTGGTGGTGATGCCGTTCTTGTTTGGGGTGTTTTTGATGTTTTTTGGGGTCTCTGTTGGGTTCTGTTGGGTTCTCGTTGGTCATCGTGTTGGAAAAGGGTAAATTGTGGTTTTTGGAGAACATCAGGTAGGTTTAGGGTGTCTTTGGGGTGGATCTATGGTTTTGGGGGATTTTCTTCCAGTTTTGGGGGTGATGCCGTTCTTGTTTGGGGTGTTTTTGACGTTTTTTGGGGTCTCCGTTGGGTTTTGTTGGGTTCTCGTTGGTTATCATGGTGGAAAAGGGTAAATTGTGGGTTTTGGAGAAAATCAGGTAGGTTTAGGGTGGTTTTGGGGTGGATCTATGGTTTTGGGGGATTTTCTTCCAGTTTTGGTGGTGATGCCGTTCTTGTTTGGGGTGTTTTTGACGTTTTTTGGGGTCTCTATTGGGTTCTGTTGGGTTCTCGTTGGTCATCGTGTTGTAAAAGGGTAAATTGTGGTTTTTGGAGAACATCAGGTAGGTTTAGGGTGTCTTTGGGGTGGATCTATGGTTTTGGGGGATTTTCTTCCAGTTTTGGTGGTGATGCCGTTCTTGTTTGGGGTGTTTTTGACGTGTTTTGGTGTCTCCATTAGGTTTTGTTGCGTTCTTGTTTGTCATTATGTTAAATAGGTGTGGATTGTGGGTTTTGGAGAACATCAGGTAGGTTTAGGGTGTCTTTGGGGTGGATCTATGGTTTTGGGGGATTTTCTTCCAGTTTTGGGGGTGATGCCGTTCTTGTTTGGGGTGTTTTTGACGTTTTTTGGGGTCTCCGTTGGGTTCTGTTGGGTTCTCGTTGGTTATCATGGTGGAAAAGGGTAAATTGTGGGTTTTGGAGAACATCAGGTAGGTTTAGGGTGGTTTTGGGGTGGATCTATTGTTTTGGCGTATTTTCTTCCAGTTTTGGGGGTGATGCCGATATTTTTTGGGGTGTTTTTGACGTGTTTTGGGGTCTCCATTAGGTTTTGTTGGGTTCTTGTTTGTCATTATGTTAAATAGGAGTGGATTGTGGGTTTTGGAGAACATCAGGTAGTTTTAGGGTGGTTTTGGTGTGGATCTATGGTTTTGGGGGATTTTCTTCCAGTTTTGGTGGTGATGCCGTTCTTGTTTGGGGTGTTTTTGACGTTTTTTGGGGTCTCTGTTGGGTTCTGTTGGGTTCTCGTTGGTCATCGTGTTGGAAAAGGGTAAATTGTGGGTTTTGGAGAAGATCAGGTAGGTTTAGGGTGTCTTTGGGGTGGATCTATGGTTTTGGGGGATTTTCTTCCAGTTTTGGTGGTGATGCCGTTCTTGTTTGGGGTGTTTTTGACGTTTTTTGGGGTCTCCGTTGGGTTTTGTTGGGTTCTCGTTGGTTATCATGGTGGAAAAGGGTAAATTGTGGGTTTTGGAGAAGATCAGGTAGGTTTAGGGTGTCTTTGGGGTGGATCTATGGTTTTGGGGGATTTTCTTCCAGTTTTGGGGGTGATGCCGATATTTTTTGGGGTGTTTTTGACGTGTTTTGGTGTCTCCATTAGGTTTTGTTGGGTTCTTGTTTGTCATTATGTTAAATAGGAGTGGATTGTGGGTTTTGGAGAACATCAGGTAGTTTTAGGGTGGTTTTGGGGTGGATCTATGGTTTTGGGGGATTTTCTTCCAGTTTTGGTGGTGATGCCGTTCTTGTTTGGGGTGTTTTTGACGTTTTTTGGGGTCTCTGTTGGGTTCTGTTGGGTTCTCGTTGGTCATCGTGTTGGAAAAGGGTAAATTGTGGGTTTTGGAGAAGATCAGGTAGGTTTAGGGTGTCTTTGGGGTGGATCTATGGTTTTGGGGGATTTTCTTCCAGTTTTGGTGGTGATGCCGTTCTTGTTTGGGGTGTTTTTGACGTTTTTTGGGGTCTCTGTTGGGTTTTGTTGGGTTCTCGTTGGTTATCATGGTGGAAAAGGGTAAATTGTGGGTTTTGGAGAACATCAGGTAGGTTTAGGGTGGTTTTGGGGTGGATCTATGGTTTTGGGGGATTTTCTTCCAGTTTTGGGGGTGATGCCGATATTTTTTGTGGTGTTTTTTTACGTGTTTTGGGGTCTCCATGAGGTTTTGTTGGGTTCTTGTTTGTCATTATGTTAAATAGGAGTGGATTGTGGTTTTTGGAGAACATCAGGTAGTTTTAGGGTGGTTTTGGGGTGGATCTATGGGTTTGGGGGATTTTCTTCCAGTTTTGGGGGTGATGCCGTTCTTGTTTGTGGTGTTTTTTACGTGTTTTGGTGTCTCCATTAGGTTTTGTTGGGTTCTTGTTTGTCATTATGTTAAATAGGTGTGGATTGTGGTTTTTGGAGAAGATCAGGTAGGTTTAGGGTGGTTTTGGGGTGGATCTATGGTTTTGGGGGATTTTCTTCCAGTTTTGGTGGTGATGCCGTTCTTGTTTGGGGTGTTTTTGACGTTTTTTGGGGTCTCTGTTGGGTTCTGTTGGGTTCTCGTTGGTCATCGTGTTGGAAAAGGGTAAATTGTGGTTTTTGGAGAAGATCAGGTAGGTTTAGGGTGTCTTTGGGGTGGATCTATGGTTTTGGTGTATTTTCTTCCAGTTTTGGTGGTGATGCCGTTCTTGTTTGGGGTGTTTTTGACGTGTTTTGGTGTCTCCATTAGGTTTTGTTGGGTTCTTGTTTGTCATTATGTTAAATAGGTGTGGATTGTGGTTTTTGGAGAAGATCAGGTAGGTTTAGGGTGTCTTTGGGGTGGATCTATGGTTTTGGGGGATTTTCTTCCAGTTTTGGTGGTGATGCCGTTCTTGTTTGGGGTGTTTTTGACGTTTTTTGGGGTCTCCGTTGGGTTTTGTTGGGTTCTCGTTGGTTATCATGGTGGAAAAGGGTAAATTGTGGTTTTTGGAGAAGATCAGGTAGGTTTAGGGTGTCTTTGGGGTGGATCTATGGTTTTGGGGGATTTTCTTCCAGTTTTGGTGGTGATGCCGTTCTTGTTTGGGGTGTTTTTGACGTTTTTTGGGGTCTCTGTTGGGTTCTGTTGGGTTCTCGTTGGTCATCGTGTTGGAAAAGGGTAAATTGTGGTTTTTGGAGAAGATCAGGTAGGTTTAGGGTGTCTTTGGGGTGGATCTATGGTTTTGGGGGATTTTCTTCTAGTTTTGGTGGTGATGCCGTTCTTGTTTGGGGTGTTTTTGACGTGTTTTGGTGTCTCCATTAGGTTTTGTTGGGTTCTTGTTTGTCATTATGTTAAATAGGTGTGGATTGTGGTTTTTGGAGGACATCAGGTAGGTTTAGGGTGTCTTTGGGGTGGATCTATGGTTTTGGGGGATTTTCTTCCAGTTTTGGTGGTGATGCCGTTCTTGTTTGGGGTGTTTTTGACGTTTTTTGGGGTCTCTGTTGGGTTCTGTTGGGTTCTCGTTGGTCATCGTGTTGGAAAAGGGTAAATTGTGGTTTTTGGAGAAGATCAGGTAGGTTTAGGGTGTCTTTGGGGTGGATCTATGGTTTTGGGGGATTTTCTTCCAGTTTTGGGGGTGATGCCGTTCTTGTTTGGGGTGTTTTTGACGTTTTTTGGGGTCTCCGTTGGGTTTTGTTGGGTTCTCGTTGGTTATCATGGTGGAAAAGGGTAAGTTGTGGGTTTTGGAGAACATCAGGTAGGTTTAGGGTGGTTTTGGGGTGGATCTATGGTTTTGGCGTATTTTCTTCCAGTTTTGGATGTGATGCTGATATTTTTTGGGGTGTTTTTGACGTGTTTTTGGGTCTCCATTAGGTTTTGTTGGGTTCTTGTTTGTCATTATGTTAAATAGGAGTGGATTGTGGGTTTTGGAGAACATCAGGTAGTTTTAGGGTGGTTTTGGGGTGGATCTATGGTTTTGGGGGATTTTCTTCCAGTTTTGGTGGTGATGCCGTTCTTGTTTGGGGTGTTTTTGACGTTTTTTGGGGTCTCTGTTGGGTTCTGTTGGGTTCTCGTTGGTCATCGTGTTGGAAAAGGGTAAATTGTGGTTTTTGGAGAAGATCAGGTAGGTTTAGGGTGTCTTTGGGGTGGATCTATGGTTTTGGGGGATTTTCTTCCAGTTTTGGTGGTGATGCCGTTCTTGTTTGGGGTGTTTTTGACGTTTTTTGGGGTCTCCGTTGGGTTTTGTTGCGTTCTCGTTGGTTATCATAGTGGAAAAGTGTAAATTGTTGGTTTTGGAGAAAATCAGGTAGGTTTAGGGTGTCTTTGGGGTGGATCTATGGTTTTGGGGGATTTTCTTCCAGTTTTGGGGGTGATGCCGTTCTTGTTTGGGGTGTTTTTGACGTTTTTTGGGGTCTCCGTTGGGTTTTGTTGGGTTCTCGTTGGTTATCATGGTGGAAAAGGGTAAATTGTGGGTTTTGGAGAAAATCAGGTAGGTTTAGGGTGGTTTTGGGGTGGATCTATGGTTTTGGGGGATTTTCTTCCAGTTTTGGTGGTGATGCCGTTCTTGTTTGGGGTGTTTTTGACGTTTTTTGGGGTCTCTATTGGGTTCTGTTGGGTTCTCGTTGGTCATCGTGTTGTAAAAGGGTAAATTGTGGTTTTTGGAGAACATCAGGTAGGTTTAGGGTGTCTTTGGGGTGGATCTATGGTTTTGGCGGATTTTCTTCCAGTTTTGGTGGTGATGCCGTTCTTGTTTGGGGTGTTTTTGACGTGTTTTGGTGTCTCCATTAGGTTTTGTTGCGTTCTTGTTTGTCATTATGTTAAATAGGTGTGGATTGTGGGTTTTGGAGAACATCAGGTAGGTTTAGGGTGTCTTTGGGGTGGATCTATGGTTTTGGGGGATTTTCTTCCAGTTTTGGGGGTGATGCCGTTCTTGTTTGGGGTGTTTTTGACGTTTTTTGGGGTCTCCGTTGGGTTCTGTTGGGTTCTCCTTGGTTATCATGGTGGAAAAGGGTAAATTGTGGGTTTTGGAGAACATCAGGTAGGTTTAGGGTGGTTTTGGGGTGGATCTATTGTTTTGGCGTATTTTCTTCCAGTTTTGGGGGTGATGCCGATATTTTTTGGGGTGTTTTTGACGTGTTTTGGGGTCTCCATTAGGTTTTGTTGGGTTCTTGTTTGTCATTATGTTAAATAGGAGTGGATTGTGGGTTTTGGAGAACATCAGGTAGTTTTAGGGTGGTTTTGGTGTGGATCTATGGTTTTGGGGGATTTTCTTCCAGTTTTGGGGGTGATGCCGTTCTTGTTTGGGGTGTTTTTGACGTTTTTTGGGGTCTCTGTTGGGTTCTGTTGGGTTCTCGTTGGTCATCGTGTTGGAAAAGGGTAAATTGTGGGTTTTGGAGAAGATCAGGTAGGTTTAGGGTGTCTTTGGGGTGGATCTATGGTTTTGGGGGATTTTCTTCCAGTTTTGGTGGTGATGCCGTTCTTGTTTGGGGTGTTTTTGACGTTTTTTGGGGTCTCCGTTGGGTTTTGTTGGGTTCTCGTTGGTTATCATGGTGGAAAAGGGTAAATTGTGGGTTTTGGAGAAGATCAGGTAGGTTTAGGGTGTCTTTGGGGTGGATCTATGGTTTTGGGGGATTTTCTTCCAGTTTTGGGGGTGATGCCGATATTTTTTGGGGTGTTTTTGACGTGTTTTGGGGTCTCCATTAGGTTTTGTTGGGTTCTTGTTTGTCATTATGTTAAATAGGAGTGGATTGTGGGTTTTGGAGAACATCAGGTAGTTTTAGGGTGGTTTTGGGGTGGATCTATGGTTTTGGGGGATTTTCTTCCAGTTTTGGTGGTGATGCCGTTCTTGTTTGGGGTGTTTTTGACGTTTTTTGGGGTCTCTGTTGGGTTCTGTTGGGTTCTCGTTGGTCATCGTGTTGGAAAAGGGTAAATTGTGGGTTTTTGGAGAAGATCAGGTAGGTTTAGGGTGTCTTTGGGGTGGATCTATGGTTTTGGGGGATTTTCTTCCAGTTTTGGTGGTGATGCCGTTCTTGTTTGGGGTGTTTTTGACGTTTTTTGGGGTCTCTGTTGGGTTTTGTTGGGTTCTCGTTGGTTATCATGGTGGAAAAGGGTAAATTGTGGGTTTTGGAGAACATCAGGTAGGTTTAGGGTGGTTTTGGGGTGGATCTATGGTTTTGGGGGATTTTCTTCCAGTTTTGGGGGTGATGCCGATATTTTTTGTGGTGTTTTTTACGTGTTTTGGGGTCTCCATGAGGTTTTGTTGGGTTCTTGTTTGTCATTATGTTAAATAGGAGTGGATTGTGGTTTTTGGAGAACATCAGGTAGTTTTAGGGTGGTTTTGGGGTGGATCTATGGGTTTGGGGGATTTTCTTCCAGTTTTGGGGGTGATGCCGTTCTTGTTTGTGGTGTTTTTTACGTGTTTTGGTGTCTCCATTAGGTTTTGTTGGGTTCTTGTTTGTCATTATGTTAAATAGGTGTGGATTGTGGTTTTTGGAGAAGATCAGGTAGGTTTAGGGTGGTTTTGGGGTGGATCTATGGTTTTGGGGGATTTTCTTCCAGTTTTGGTGGTGATGCCGTTCTTGTTTGGGGTGTTTTTGACGTTTTTTGGGGTCTCTGTTGGGTTCTGTTGGGTTCTCGTTGGTCATCGTGTTTAAAAGGGTAAATTGTGGGTTTTGGAGAAGATCAGGTAGGTTTAGGGTGTCTTTGGGGTGGATCTATGGTTTTGGGGGATTTTCTTCCAGTTTTGGTGGTGATGCCGTTCTTGTTTGGGGTGTTTTTGACGTTTTTTGGGGTCTCCGTTGGGTTTTGTTGGGTTCTCGTTGGTTATCATGGTGGAAAAGGGTAAATTGTGGGTTTTGGAGAAGATCAGGTAGGTTTAGGGTGTCTTTGGGGTGGATCTATGGTTTTGGGGGATTTTCTTCCAGTTTTGGGGGTGATGCCGATATTTTTTGGGGTGTTTTTGACGTGTTTTGGGGTCTCCATTAGGTTTTGTTGGGTTCTTGTTTGTCATTATGTTAAATAGGAGTGGATTGTGGGTTTTGGAGAACATCAGGTAGTTTTAGGGTGGTTTTGGGGTGGATCTATGGTTTTGGGGGATTTTCTTCCAGTTTTGGTGGTGATGCCGTTCTTGTTTGGGGTGTTTTTGACGTTTTTTGGGGTCTCTGTTGGGTTCTGTTGGGTTCTCGTTGGTCATCGTGTTGGAAAAGGGTAAATTGTGGGTTTTGGAGAAGATCAGGTAGGTTTAGGGTGTCTTTGGGGTGGATCTATGGTTTTGGGGGATTTTCTTCCAGTTTTGGTGGTGATGCCGTTCTTGTTTGGGGTGTTTTTGACGTTTTTTGGGGTCTCTGTTGGGTTTTGTTGGGTTCTCGTTGGTTATCATGGTGGAAAAGGGTAAATTGTGGGTTTTGGAGAACATCAGGTAGGTTTAGGGTGGTTTTGGGGTGGATCTATGGTTTTGGGGGATTTTCTTCCAGTTTTGGGGGTGATGCCGATATTTTTTGTGGTGTTTTTTACGTGTTTTGGGGTCTCCATGAGGTTTTGTTGGGTTCTTGTTTGTCATTATGTTAAATAGGAGTGGATTGTGGTTTTTGGAGAACATCAGGTAGTTTTAGGGTGGTTTTGGGGTGGATCTATGGGTTTGGGGGATTTTCTTCCAGTTTTGGGGTGATGCCGTTCTTGTTTGTGGTGTTTTTTACGTGTTTTGGTGTCTCCATTAGGTTTTGTTGGGTTCTTGTTTGTCATTATGTTAAATAGGTGTGGATTGTGGTTTTTGGAGAAGATCAGGTAGGTTTAGGGTGGTTTTGGGGTGGATCTATGGTTTTGGGGGATTTTCTTCCAGTTTTGGTGGTGATGCCGTTCTTGTTTGGGGTGTTTTTGACGTTTTTTGGGGTCTCTGTTGGGTTCTGTTGGGTTCTCGTTGGTCATCGTGTTGGAAAAGGGTAAATTGTGGTTTTTGGAGAAGATCAGGTAGGTTTAGGGTGTCTTTGGGGTGGATCTATGGTTTTGGGGGATTTTCTTCCAGTTTTGGTGGTGATGCCGTTCTTGTTTGGGGTGTTTTTGACGTGTTTTGGTGTCTCCATTAGGTTTTGTTGGGTTCTTGTTTGTCATTATGTTAAATAGGTGTGGATTGTGGTTTTTGGAGAAGATCAGGTAGGTTTAGGGTGTCTTTGGGGTGGATCTATGGTTTTGGGGGATTTTCTTCCAGTTTTGGTGGTGATGCCGTTCTTGTTTGGGGTGTTTTTGACGTTTTTTGGGGTCTCTGTTGGGTTCTGTTGGGTTCTCGTTGGTCATCGTGTTGGAAAAGGGTAAATTGTGGTTTTTGGAGAAGATCAGGTAGGTTTAGGGTGTCTTTGGGGTGGATCTATGGTTTTGGGGGATTTTCTTCCAGTTTTGGTGGTGATGCCGTTCTTGTTTGGGGTGTTTTTGACGTGTTTTGGTGTCTCCATTAGGTTTTGTTGGGTTCTTGTTTGTCATTATGTTAAATAGGTGTGGATTGTGGTTTTTGGAGAAGATCAGGTAGGTTTAGGGTGTCTTTGGGGTGGATCTATGGTTTTGGGGGATTTTCTTCCAGTTTTGGTGGTGATGCCGTTCTTGTTTGGGGTGTTTTTGACGTTTTTTGGGGTCTCCGTTGGGTTTTGTTGGGTTCTCGTTGGTTATCATGGTGGAAAAGGGTAAATTGTGGTTTTTGGAGAAGATCAGGTAGGTTTAGGGTGTCTTTGGGGTGGATCTATGGTTTTGGGGGATTTTCTTCCAGTTTTGGTGGTGATGCCGTTCTTGTTTGGGGTGTTTTTGACGTTTTTTGGGGTCTCTGTTGGGTTCTGTTGGGTTCTCGTTGGTCATCGTGTTGGAAAAGGGTAAATTGTGGTTTTTGGAGAAGATCAGGTAGGTTTAGGGTGTCTTTGGGGTGGATCTATGGTTTTGGGGGATTTTCTTCTAGTTTTGGTGGTGATGCCGTTCTTGTTTGGGGTGTTTTTGACGTGTTTTGGTGTCTCCATTAGGTTTTGTTGGGTTCTTGTTTGTCATTATGTTAAATAGGTGTGGATTGTGGTTTTTGGAGGACATCAGGTAGGTTTAGGGTGTCTTTGGGGTGGATCTATGGTTTTGGGGGATTTTCTTCCAGTTTTGGTGGTGATGCCGTTCTTGTTTGGGGTGTTTTTGACGTTTTTTGGGGTCTCTGTTGGGTTCTGTTGGGTTCTCGTTGGTCATCGTGTTGGAAAAGGGTAAATTGTGGTTTTTGGAGAAGATCAGGTAGGTTTAGGGTGTCTTTGGGGTGGATCTATGGTTTTGGGGGATTTTCTTCCAGTTTTGGGGGTGATGCCGTTCTTGTTTGGGGTGTTTTTGACGTTTTTTGGGGTCTCCGTTGGGTTTTGTTGGGTTCTCGTTGGTTATCATGGTGGAAAAGGGTAAGTTGTGGGTTTTGGAGAACATCAGGTAGGTTTAGGGTGGTTTTGGGGTGGATCTATGGTTTTGGCGTATTTTCTTCCAGTTTTGGATGTGATGCTGATATTTTTTGGGGTGTTTTTGACGTGTTTTTGGGTCTCCATTAGGTTTTGTTGGGTTCTTGTTTGTCATTATGTTAAATAGGAGTGGATTGTGGGTTTTGGAGAACATCAGGTAGTTTTAGGGTGGTTTTTGGGGTGGATCTATGGTTTTGGGGGATTTTCTTCCAGTTTTGGTGGTGATGCCGTTCTTGTTTGGGGTGTTTTTGACGTTTTTTGGGGTCTCTGTTGGGTTCTGTTGGGTTCTCGTTGGTCATCGTGTTGGAAAAGGGTAAATTGTGGTTTTTGGAGAAGATCAGGTAGGTTTAGGGTGTCTTTGGGGTGGATCTATGGTTTTGGGGGATTTTCTTCCAGTTTTGGTGGTGATGCCGTTCTTGTTTGGGGTGTTTTTGACGTTTTTTGGGGTCTCTGTTGGGTTCTGTTGGGTTCTCGTTGGTCATCGTGTTGGAAAAGGGTAAATTGTGGTTTTTGGAGAAGATGAGGTAGGTTTAGGGTGTCTTTGGGGTGGATCTATGGTTTTGGGGGATTTTCTTCCAGTTTTGGTGGTGATGCCGTTCTTGTTTGGGGTGTTTTTGACGTTTTTGGGGTCTCCGTTGGGTTTTGTTGCGTTCTCGTTGGTTATCATAGTGGAAAAGTGTAAATTGTTGGTTTTGGAGAAAATCAGGTAGGTTTAGGGTGTCTTTGGGGTGGATCTATGGTTTTGGGGGATTTTCTTCCAGTTTTGGGTGTGATGTCGATATTTTTTGGGGTGTTTTTGACGTGTTTTGGGGTCTCCATTAGGTTTTGTTGGGTTCTTGTTTGTCATTATGTTAAATAGGAGTGGATTGTGGGTTTTGGTGAACATCAGGTAGGTTTAGGGTGGTTTTGGGGTGGATCTATGGTTTTGGGGGATTTTCTTCCAGTTTTGGTGGTGATGCCGTTCTTGTTTGGGGTGTTTTTGACGTTTTTTGGGGTCTCTGTTGGGTTCTGTTGGGTTCTCGTTGGTCATCGTGTTGGAAAAGGGTAAATTGTGGTTTTTGGAGAACATCAGGTAGGTTTAGGGTGTCTTTGGGGTGGATCTATGGTTTTGGGGGATTTTCTTCCAGTTTTGGTGGTGATGCCGTTCTTGTTTGGGGTGTTTTTGACGTGTTTTGGTGTCTCCATTAGGTTTTGTTGGGTTCTTGTTTGTCATTATGTTAAATAGGTGTGGATTGTGGTTTTTGGAGGACATCAGGTAGGTTTAGGGTGTCTTTGGGGTGGATCTATGGTTTTGGGGGATTTTCTTCCAGTTTTGGTGGTGATGCCGTTCTTGTTTGGGGTGTTTTTGACGTTTTTTGGGGTCTCTGTTGGGTTCTGTTGGGTTCTCGTTGGTCATCGTGTTGGAAAAGGGTAAATTGTGGTTTTTGGAGAAGATCAGGTAGGTTTAGGGTGTCTTTGGGGTGGATCTATGGTTTTGGGGGATTTTCTTCCAGTTTTGGGGGTGATGCCGTTCTTGTTTGGGGTGTTTTTGACGTTTTTTGGGGTCTCCGTTGGGTTTTGTTGGGTTCTCGTTGGTTATCATGGTGGAAAAGGGTAAATTGTGGTTTTTGGAGAAAATCAGGTAGGTTTAGGGTGGTTTTGGGGTGGATCTATGGTTTTGGGGGATTTTCTTCCAGTTTTGGGGGTGATGCCGATATTTTTTGGGGTGTTTTTTACGTGTTTTGGGGTCTCCATTAGGTTTTGTTGGGTTCTTGTTTGTCATTATGTTAAATAGGAGTGGATTGTGGTTTTTGGAGAACATCAGGTAGGTTTAGGGTGGTTTTGGGGTGGATCTATGGTTTTGGGGGATTTTCTTCCAGTTTTGGTGGTGATGCCGTTCTTGTTTGGGGTGTTTTTGATGTTTTTTGGGGTCTCTGTTGGGTTCTGTTGGGTTCTCGTTGGTCATCGTGTTGGAAAAGGGTAAATTGTGGTTTTTGGAGAACATCAGGTAGGTTTAGGGTGTCTTTGGGGTGGATCTATGGTTTTGGGGATTTTCTTCCAGTTTTGGGGGTGATGCCGTTCTTGTTTGGGGTGTTTTTGACGTTTTTTGGGGTCTCCGTTGGGTTTTGTTGGGTTCTCGTTGGTTATCATGGTGGAAAAGGGTAAATTGTGGTTTTTGGAGAACATCAGGTAGGTTTAGGGTGGTTTTGGGGTGGATCTATGGTTTTGGGGGATTTTCTTCCAGTTTTGGTGGTGATGCCGTTCTTGTTTGGGGTGTTTTTGACGTTTTTTGGGGTCTCTATTGGGTTCTGTTGGGTTCTCGTTGGTCATCGTGTTGTAAAAGGGTAAATTGTGGTTTTTGGAGAACATCAGGTAGGTTTAGGGTGTCTTTGGGGTGGATCTATGGTTTTGGCGGATTTTCTTCCAGTTTTGGTGGTGATGCCGTTCTTGTTTGGGGTGTTTTTGACGTGTTTTGGTGTCTCCATTAGGTTTTGTTGCGTTCTTGTTTGTCATTATGTTAAATAGGTGTGGATTGTGGGTTTTGGAGAACATCAGGTAGGTTTAGGGTGTCTTTGGGGTGGATCTATGGTTTTGGGGGATTTTCTTCCAGTTTTGGGGGTGATGCCGTTCTTGTTTGGGGTGTTTTTGACGTTTTTTGGGGTCTCCGTTGGGTTCTGTTGGGTTCTCGTTGGTTATCATGGTGGAAAAGGGTAAATTGTGGGTTTTGGAGAACATCAGGTAGGTTTAGGGTGGTTTTGGGGTGGATCTATTGTTTTGGCGTATTTTCTTCCAGTTTTGGGGGTGATGCCGATATTTTTTGGGGTGTTTTTGACGTGTTTTGGTGTCTCCATTAGGTTTTGTTGGGTTCTTGTTTGTCATTATGTTAAATAGGAGTGGATTTTGGGTTTTGGAGAACATCAGGTAGTTTTAGGGTGGTTTTGGTGTGGATCTATGGTTTTGGGGGATTTTCTTCCAGTTTTGGTGGTGATGCCGTTCTTGTTTGGGGTGTTTTTGACGTTTTTTGGGGTCTCTGTTGGGTTCTGTTGGGTTCTCGTTGGTCATCGTGTTGGAAAAGGGTAAATTGTGGGTTTTGGAGAAGATCAGGTAGGTTTAGGGTGTCTTTGGGGTGGATCTATGGTTTTGGGGGATTTTCTTCCAGTTTTGGTGGTGATGCCGTTCTTGTTTGGGGTGTTTTTGACGTTTTTTGGGGTCTCCGTTGGGTTTTGTTGGGTTCTCGTTGGTTATCATGGTGGAAAAGGGTAAATTGTGGGTTTTGGAGAAGATCAGGTAGGTTTAGGGTGTCTTTGGGGTGGATCTATGGTTTTGGGGGATTTTCTTCCAGTTTTGGGGGTGATGCCGATATTTTTTGGGGTGTTTTTGACGTGTTTTGGGGTCTCCATTAGGTTTTGTTGGGTTCTTGTTTGTCATTATGTTAAATAGGAGTGGATTGTGGGTTTTGGAGAACATCAGGTAGTTTAGGGTGTTTTTGGGGTGGATCTATGGTTTTGGGGGATTTTCTTCCAGTTTTGGTGGTGATGCCGTTCTTGTTTGGGGTGTTTTTGACGTTTTTTGGGGTCTCTGTTGGGTTCTGTTGGGTTCTCGTTGGTCATCGTGTTGGAAAAGGGTAAATCGTGGTTTTTGGAGAACATCAGGTAGGTTTAGGGTGTCTTTGGGGTGGATCTATGGTTTTGGGGGATTTTCTTCCAGTTTTGGGGGTGATGCCGTTCTTGTTTGGGGTGTTTTTGACGTTTTTTGGGGTCTCCGTTGGGTTTTGTTGGGTTCTCGTTGGTTATCATGGTGGAAAAGGGTAAATTGTGGTTTTTGGAGAACATCAGGTAGGTTTAGGGTGGTTTTGGGGTGGATCTATGGGTTTGGGGGATTTTCTTCCAGTTTTGGGGGTGATGCCGTTCTTGTTTGGGGTGTTTTTTACGTGTTTTGGTGTCTCCATTAGGTTTTGTTGGGTTCTTGTTTGTCATTATGTTAAATAGGTGTGGATTGTGGTTTTTGGAGAAGATCATGTAGGTTTAGGGTGTCTTTGGGGTGGATCTATGGTTTTGGGGGATTTTCTTCCATTTTTGGTGGTGATGCCGTTCTTGTTTGGGGTGTTTTTGACGTTTTTTGGGGTCTCTGTTGGGTTCTGTTGGGTTCTCGTTGGTCATCGTGTTGGAAAAGGGTAAATTGTGGTTTTTGGAGAAGATCAGGTAGGTTTAGGGTGTCTTTGGGGTGGATCTATGGTTTTGGGGGATTTTCTTCCAGTTTTGGTGGTGATGCCGTTCTTGTTTGGGGTGTTTTTGACGTGTTTTGGTGTCTCCATTAGGTTTTGTTGGGTTCTTGTTTGTCATTATGTTAAATAGGTGTGGATTGTGGTTTTTGGAGAAGATCAGGTAGGTTTAGGGTGTCTTTGGGGTGGATCTATGGTTTTGGGGGATTTTCTTCCAGTTTTGGGGGTGATGCCGTTCTTGTTTGGGGTGTTTTTGACGTTTTTTGGGGTCTCCGTTGGGTTTTGTTGGGTTCTCGTTGGTTATCATGGTGGAAAAGGGTAAATTGTGGTTTTTGGAGAAGATCAGGTAGGTTTAGGGTGTCTTTGGGGTGGATCTATGGTTTTGGGGGATTTTCTTCCAGTTTTGGTGGTGATGCCGTTCTTGTTTGGGGTGTTTTTGACGTTTTTTGGGGTCTCTGTTGGGTTCTGTTGGGTTCTCGTTGGTCATCGTGTTGGAAAAGGGTAAATTGTGGGTTTTGGAGAAGATCAGGTAGGTTTAGGGTGTCTTTGGGGTGGATCTATGGTTTTGGGGGATTTTCTTCCAGTTTTGGTGGTGATGCCGTTCTTGTTTGGGGTGTTTTTGACGTGTTTTGGTGTCTCCATTAGGTTTTGTTGGGTTCTTGTTTGTCATTATGTTAAATAGGAGTGGATTGTGGTTTTTGGAGAAGATCAGGTAGGTTTAGGGTGTCTTTGGGGTGGATCTATGGTTTTGGGGGATTTTCTTCCAGTTTTGGGGGTGATGCCGATATTTTTTGGGGTGTTTTTTACGTGTTTTGGGGTCTCCATTAGGTTTTGTTGGGTTCTTGTTTGTCATTATGTTAAATAGGAGTGGATTGTGGTTTTTGGAGAACATCAGGTAGGTTTAGGGTGGTTTTGGGGTGGATCTATGGTTTTGGGGGATTTTCTTCCAGTTTTGGTGGTGATGCCGTTCTTGTTTGGGGTGTTTTTGATGTTTTTTGGGGTCTCTGTTGGGTTCTGTTGGGTTCTCGTTGGTCATCGTGTTGGAAAAGGGTAAATTGTGGTTTTTGGAGAACATCAGGTAGGTTTAGGGTGTCTTTGGGGTGGATCTATGGTTTTGGGGGATTTTCTTCCAGTTTTGGGGGTGATGCCGTTCTTGTTTGGGGTGTTTTTGACGTTTTTTGGGGTCTCCGTTGGGTTTTGTTGGGTTCTCGTTGGTTATCATGGTGGAAAAGGGTAAATTGTGGGTTTTGGAGAAAATCAGGTAGGTTTAGGGTGTCTTTGGGGTGGATCTACGGTTTTGGGGGATTTTCTTCCAGTTTTGGGGTGATGCCGATATTTTTTGGGGTGTTTTTTACGTGTTTTGGGGTCTCCATTAGGTTTTGTTGGGTTCTTGTTTGTCATTATGTTAAATAGGAGTGGATTGTGGGTTTTGGAGAAGATCAGGTAGTTTTAGGGTGGTTTTGGGGTGGATCTATGGTTTTGGGGGATTTTCTTCCAGTTTTGGTGGTGATGCCGTTCTTGTTTGGGGTGTTTTTGACGTTTTTTGGGGTCTCTGTTGGGTTCTGTTGGGTTCTCGTTGGTCATCGTGTTGGAAAAGGGTAAATTGTGGGTTTTGGAGAAGATCAGGTAGGTTTAGGGTGTCTTTGGGGTGGATCTATGGTTTTGGGGGATTTTCTTCCAGTTTTGGTGGTGATGCCGTTCTTGTTTGGGGTGTTTTTGACGTTTTTTGGGGTCTCCGTTGGGTTTTGTTGGGTTCTCGTTGGTTATCATGGTGGAAAAGGGTAAATTGTGGGTTTTGGAGAAGATCAGGTAGGTTTAGGGTGTCTTTGGGGTGGATCTATGGTTTTGGGGGATTTTCTTCCAGTTTTGGGGGTGATGCCGATATTTTTTGGGGTGTTTTTGACGTGTTTTGGGGTCTCCATTAGGTTTTGTTGGGTTCTTGTTTGTCATTATGTTAAATAGGAGTGGATTGTGGGTTTTGGAGAACATCAGGTAGTTTTAGGGTGTTTTTGGGGTGGATCTATGGTTTTGGGGGATTTTCTTCCAGTTTTGGTGGTGATGCCGTTCTTGTTTGGGGTGTTTTTGACGTTTTTTGGGGTCTCTGTTGGGTTCTGTTGGGTTCTCGTTGGTCATCGTGTTGGAAAAGGGTAAATTGTGGTTTTTGGAGAACATCAGGTAGGTTTAGGGTGTCTTTGGGGTGGATCTATGGTTTTGGCGGATTTTCTTCCAGTTTTGGTGGTGATGCCGTTCTTGTTTGGGGTGTTTTTGACGTGTTTTGGTGTCTCCATTAGGTTTTGTTGCGTTCTTGTTTGTCATTATGTTAAATAGGTGTGGATTGTGGTTTTTGGAGAACATCAGGTAGGTTTAGGGTGTCTTTGGGGTGGATCTATGGTTTTGGGGGATTTTCTTCCAGTTTTGGGGGTGATGCCGTTCTTGTTTGGGGTGTTTTTAAACGTTTTTTGGGGTCTCCGTTGGGTTTTGTTGGGTTCTCGTTGGTTATCATGGTGGAAAAGGGTAAATTGTGGGTTTTGGAGAACATCAGGTAGGTTTAGGGTGGTTTTGGGGTGGATCTATGGTTTTGGCGTATTTTCTTCCAGTTTTGGGGGTGATGCCGATATTTTTTGGGGTGTTTTTGACGTGTTTTGGGGTCTCCATTAGGTTTTGTTGGGTTCTTGTTTGTCATTATGTTAAATAGGAGTGGATTGTGGTTTTTGGAGAACATCAGGTAGTTTTAGGGTGGTTTTGGGGTGGATCTATGGTTTTGGGGGATTTTCTTCCAGTTTTGGTGGTGATGCCGTTCTTGTTTGGGGTGTTTTTGACGTGTTTTGGTGTCTCCATTAGGTTTTGTTGGGTTCTTGTTTGTCATTATGTTAAATAGGTGTGGATTGTGGTTTTTGGAGAAGATCAGGTAGGTTTAGGGTGTCTTTGGGGTGGATCTATGGTTTTGGCGTATTTTCTTCCAGTTTTGGGGGTGATGCCGTTCTTGTTTGGGGTGTTTTTGACGTTTTTTGGGGTCTCTGTTGGGTTCTGTTGGGTTCTCGTTGGTCATCGTGTTGGAAAAGGGTAAATTGTGGTTTTTGGAGAAAATCAGGTAGGTTTAGGGTGTCTTTGGTGTGGATCTATGGTTTTGGGGGATTTTTTTCCAGTTTTGGGGGTGATGCCGATATTTTTTGTGGTGTTTTTTACGTGTTTTGGGGTCTCCATTAGGTTTTGTTGGGTTCTTGTTTGTCATTATGTTAAATAGGTGTGGATTGTGGGTTTTGGAGAACATCAGGTAGTTTTAGGGTGGTTTTGGGGTGGATCTATGGTTTTGGGGGATTTTCTTCCAGTTTTGGTGGTGATGCCGTTCTTGTTTGGGGTGTTTTTGACGTTTTTTGGGGTCTCCGTTGGGTTTTGTTGGGTTCTCGTTGGTTATCATGGTGGAAAAGGGTAAATTGTGGGTTTTGGAGAACATCAGGTAGGTTTAGGGTGGTTTTGGGGTGGATCTATGGTTTTGGGGGATTTTCTTCCAGTTTTGGGGGTGATGCCGATATTTTTTGGGGTGTTTTTTACGTGTTTTGGGGTCTCCATTAGGTTTTGTTGGGTTCTTGTTTGTCATTATGTTAAATAGGAGTGGATTGTGGTTTTTGGAGAACATCAGGTAGGTTTAGGGTGGTTTTGGGGTGGATCTATGGTTTTGGGGGATTTTCTTCCAGTTTTGGTGGTGATGCCGTTCTTGTTTGGGGTGTTTTTGATGTTTTTTGGGGTCTCTGTTGGGTTCTGTTGGGTTCTCGTTGGTCATCGTGTTGGAAAAGGGTAAATTGTGGTTTTTGGAGAACATCAGGTAGGTTTAGGGTGTCTTTGGGGTGGATCTATGGTTTTGGGGGATTTTCTTCCAGTTTTGGGGGTGATGCCGTTCTTGTTTGGGGTGTTTTTGACGTTTTTTGGGGTCTCCGTTGGGTTTTGTTGGGTTCTCGTTGGTTATCATGGTGGAAAAGGGTAAATTGTGGGTTTTGGAGAACATGAGGTAGGTTTAGGGTGGTTTTGGGGTGGATCTATGGTTTTGGGGGATTTTCTTCCAGTTTTGGTGGTGATGCCGTTCTTGTTTGGGGTGTTTTTGACGTTTTTTGGGGTCTCTATTGGGTTCTGTTGGGTTCTCGTTGGTCATCGTGTTGTAAAAGGGTAAATTGTGGTTTTTGGAGAACATCAGGTAGGTTTAGGGTGTCTTTGGGGTGGATCTATGGTTTTGGCGGATTTTCTTCCAGTTTTGGTGGTGATGCCGTTCTTGTTTGGGGTGTTTTTGACGTGTTTTGGTGTCTCCATTAGGTTTTGTTGCGTTCTTGTTTGTCATTATGTTAAATAGGTGTGGATTGTGGGTTTTGGAGAACATCAGGTAGGTTTAGGGTGTCTTTGGGGTGGATCTATGGTTTTGGGGGATTTTCTTCCAGTTTTGGGGGTGATGCCGTTCTTGTTTGGGGTGTTTTTGACGTTTTTTGGGGTCTCCGTTGGGTTCTGTTGGGTTCTCGTTGGTTATCATGGTGGAAAAGGGTAAATTGTGGGTTTTGGAGAACATCAGGTAGGTTTAGGGTGGTTTTGGGGTGGATCTATTGTTTTGGGGGATTTTCTTCCAGTTTTGGGGGTGATGCCGATATTTTTTGGGGTGTTTTTGACGTGTTTTGGGGTCTCCATTAGGTTTTGTTGGGTTCTTGTTTGTCATTATGTTAAATAGGAGTGGATTGTGGGTTTTGGAGAACATCAGGTAGTTTTAGGGTGGTTTTGGGGTGGATCTATGGTTTTGGGGGATTTTCTTCCAGTTTTGGTGGTGATGCCGTTCTTGTTTGGGGTGTTTTTGACGTTTTTTGGGGTCTCTGTTGGGTTCTGTTGGGTTCTCGTTGGTCATCGTGTTGGAAAAGGGTAAATTGTGGGTTTTGGAGAAGATCAGGTAGGTTTAGGGTGTCTTTGGGGTGGATCTATGGTTTTGGGGGATTTTCTTCCAGTTTTGGTGGTGATGCCGTTCTTGTTTGGGGTGTTTTTGACGTTTTTTGGGGTCTCCGTTGGGTTTTGTTGGGTTCTCGTTGGTTATCATGGTGGAAAAGGGTAAATTGTGGGTTTTGGAGAAGATCAGGTAGGTTTAGGGTGTCTTTGGGGTGGATCTATGGTTTTGGGGGATTTTCTTCCAGTTTTGGGGGTGATGCCGATATTTTTTGGGGTGTTTTTGACGTGTTTTGGGGTCTCCATTAGGTTTTGTTGGGTTCTTGTTTGTCATTATGTTAAATAGGAGTGGATTGTGGGTTTTGGAGAACATCAGGTAGTTTTAGGGTGTTTTTGGGGTGGATCTATGGTTTTGGGGGATTTTCTTCCAGTTTTGGTGGTGATGCCGTTCTTGTTTGGGGTGTTTTTGACGTTTTTTGGGGTCTCTGTTGGGTTCTGTTGGGTTCTCGTTGGTCATCGTGTTGGAAAAGGGTAAATCGTGGTTTTTGGAGAACATCAGGTAGGTTTAGGGTGTCTTTGGGGTGGATCTATGGTTTTGGGGGATTTTCTTCCAGTTTTGGGGGTGATGCCGTTCTTGTTTGGGGTGTTTTTGACGTTTTTTGGGGTCTCCGTTGGGTTTTGTTGGGTTCTCGTTGGTTATCATGGTGGAAAAGGGTAAATTGTGGTTTTTGGAGAACATCAGGTAGGTTTAGGGTGGTTTTGGGGTGGATCTATGGTTTTGGGGGATTTTCTTCCAGTTTTGGTGGTGATGCCGTTCTTGTTTGGGGTGTTTTTGACGTGTTTTGGTGTCTCCATTAGGTTTTGTTGGGTTCTTGTTTGTCATTATGTTAAATAGGTGTGGATTGTGGTTTTTGGAGAAGATCATGTAGGTTTAGGGTGTCTTTGGGGTGGATCTATGGTTTTGGGGGATTTTCTTCCATTTTTGGTGGTGATGCCGTTCTTGTTTGGGGTGTTTTTGACGTTTTTTGGGGTCTCTGTTGGGTTCTGTTGGGTTCTCGTTGGTCATCGTGTTGGAAAAGGGTAAATTGTGGTTTTTGGAGAAGATCAGGTAGGTTTAGGGTGTCTTTGGGGTGGATCTATGGTTTTGGGGGATTTTCTTCCAGTTTTGGTGGTGATGCCGTTCTTGTTTGGGGTGTTTTTGACGTGTTTTGGTGTCTCCATTAGGTTTTGTTGGGTTCTTGTTTGTCATTATGTTAAATAGGAGTGGATTGTGGTTTTTGGAGAAGATCAGGTAGGTTTAGGGTGTCTTTGGGGTGGATCTATGGTTTTGGGGGATTTTCTTCCAGTTTTGGGGGTGATGCCGATATTTTTTGGGGTGTTTTTTACGTGTTTTGGGGTCTCCATTAGGTTTTGTTGGGTTCTTGTTTGTCATTATGTTAAATAGGAGTGGATTGTGGTTTTTGGAGAACATCAGGTAGGTTTAGGGTGGTTTTGGGGTGGATCTATGGTTTTGGGGGATTTTCTTCCAGTTTTGGTGGTGATGCCGTTCTTGTTTGGGGTGTTTTTGATGTTTTTTGGGGTCTCTGTTGGGTTCTGTTGGGTTCTCGTTGGTCATCGTGTTGGAAAAGGGTAAATTGTGGTTTTTGGAGAACATCAGGTAGGTTTAGGGTGTCTTTGGGGTGGATCTATGGTTTTGGGGGATTTTCTTCCAGTTTTGGGGGTGATGCCGTTCTTGTTTGGGGTGTTTTTGACGTTTTTTGGGGTCTCCGTTGGGTTTTGTTGGGTTCTCGTTGGTTATCATGGTGGAAAAGGGTAAATTGTGGGTTTTGGAGAAAATCAGGTAGGTTTAGGGTGTCTTTGGGGTGGATCTATGGTTTTGGGGGATTTTCTTCCAGTTTTGGGGGTGATGCCGATATTTTTTGGGGTGTTTTTTACGTGTTTTGGGGTCTCCATTAGGTTTTGTTGGGTTCTTGTTTGTCATTATGTTAAATAGGAGTGGATTGTGGTTTTTGGAGAAGGATCAGGTAGTTTTAGGGTGGTTTTGGGGTGGATCTATGGTTTTGGGGGATTTTCTTCCAGTTTTGGTGGTGATGCCGTTCTTGTTTGGGGTGTTTTTGACGTTTTTTGGGGTCTCTATTGGGTTCTGTTGGGTTCTCGTTGGTCATCGTGTTGTAAAAGGGTAAATTGTGGTTTTTGGAGAACATCAGGTAGGTTTAGGGTGTCTTTGGGGTGGATCTATGGTTTTGGCGGATTTTCTTCCAGTTTTGGTGGTGATGCCGTTCTTGTTTGGGGTGTTTTTGACGTGTTTTGGTGTCTCCATTAGGTTTTGTTGCGTTCTTGTTTGTCATTATGTTAAATAGGTGTGGATTGTGGTTTTGGAGAACATCAGGTAGTTTTAGGGTGTCTTTGGGGTGGATCTATGGTTTTGGGGGATTTTCTTCCAGTTTTGGTGGTGATGCCGTTCTTGTTTGGGGTGTTTTTGACGTTTTTTGGGGTCTCCGTTGGGTTTTGTTGGGTTCTCGTTGGTTATCATGGTGGAAAAGGGTAAATTGTGGGTTTTGGAGAACATCAGGTAGGTTTAGGGTGGTTTTGGGGTGGATCTATGGTTTTGGCGTATTTTCTTCCAGTTTTGGGGGTGATGCCGATATTTTTTGGGGTGTTTTTGACGTGTTTTGGGGTCTCCATTAGGTTTTGTTGGGTTCTTGTTTGTCATTATGTTAAATAGGAGTGGATTGTGGTTTTTGGAGAACATCAGGTAGTTTTAGGGTGGTTTTGGGGTGGATCTATGGTTTTGGGGGATTTTCTTCCAGTTTTGGTGGTGATGCCGTTCTTGTTTGGGGTGTTTTTGACGTGTTTTGGTGTCTCCATTAGGTTTTGTTAGGTTCTTATTTGTCATTATGTTAAATAGGTGTGGATTGTGGTTTTTGGAGAAGATCAGGTAGGTTTAGGGTGTCTTTGGGGTGGATCTATGGTTTTGGCGTATTTTCTTCCAGTTTTGGGGGTGATGCCGTTCTTGTTTGGGGTGTTTTTGACGTTTTTTGGGGTCTCTGTTGGGTTCTGTTGGGTTCTCGTTGGTCATCGTGTTGGAAAAGGGTAAATTGTGGTTTTTGGAGAAAATCAGGTAGGTTTAGGGTGTCTTTGGTGTGGATCTATGGTTTTGGGGGATTTTCTTCCAGTTTTGGGGGTGATGCCGATATTTTTTGTGGTGTTTTTTACGTGTTTTGGGGTCTCCATTAGGTTTTGTTGGGTTCTTGTTTGTCATTATGTTAAATAGGAGTGGATTGTGGGTTTTGGAGAACATCAGGTAGTTTTAGGGTGGTTTTGGGGTGGATCTATGGTTTTGGGGGATTTTCTTCCAGTTTTGGTGGTGATGCCGTTCTTGTTTGGGGTGTTTTTGACGTTTTTTGGGGTCTCCGTTGGGTTTTGTTGGGTTCTCGTTGGTTATCATGGTGGAAAAGGGTAAATTGTGGGTTTTGGAGAACATCAGGTAGGTTTAGGGTGGTTTTGGGGTGGATCTATTGTTTTGGCGTATTTTCTTCCAGTTTTGGGGGTGATGCCGATATTTTTTGGGGTGTTTTTGACGTGTTTTGGGGTCTCCATTAGGTTTTGTTGGGTTCTTGTTTGTCATTATGTTAAATAGGAGTGGATTGTGGGTTTTGGAGAACATCAGGTAGTTTTAGGGTGGTTTTGGGGTGGATCTATGGTTTTGGGGGATTTTCTTCCAGTTTTGGTGGTGATGCCGTTCTTGTTTGGGGTGTTTTTGACGTTTTTTGGGGTCTCTGTTGGGTTCTGTTGGGTTCTCGTTGGTCATCGTGTTGGAAAAGGGTAAATTGTGGGTTTTGGAGAAGATCAGGTAGGTTTAGGGTGGTTTTGGGGTGGATCTATGGTTTTGGGGGATTTTCTTCCAGTTTTGGTGGTGATGCCGTTCTTGTTTGGGGTGTTTTTGACGTTTTTTGGGGTCTCCGTTGGGTTTTGTTGGGTTCTCGTTGGTTATCATGGTGGAAAAGGGTAAATTGTGGGTTTTGGAGAAGATCAGGTAGGTTTAGGGTGTCTTTGGGGTGGATCTATGGTTTTGGGGGATTTTCTTCCAGTTTTGGGGGTGATGCCGATATTTTTTGGGGTGTTTTTGACGTGTTTTGGTGTCTCCATTAGGTTTTGTTGGGTTCTTGTTTGTCATTATGTTAAATAGGAGTGGATTGTGGGTTTTGGAGAACATCAGGTAGTTTTAGGGTGGTTTTGGGGTGGATCTATGGTTTTGGGGGATTTTCTTCCAGTTTTGGTGGTGATGCCGTTCTTGTTTGGGGTGTTTTTGACGTTTTTTGGGGTCTCTGTTGGGTTCTGTTGGGTTCTCGTTGGTCATCGTGTTGGAAAAGGGTAAATTGTGGGTTTTGGAGAAGATCAGGTAGGTTTAGGGTGTCTTTGGGGTGGATCTATGGTTTTGGGGGATTTTCTTCCAGTTTTGGTGGTGATGCCGTTCTTGTTTGGGGTGTTTTTGACGTTTTTTGGGGTCTCCGTTGGGTTTTGTTGGGTTCTCGTTGGTTATCATGGTGGAAAAGGGTAAATTGTGGGTTTTGGAGAAGATCAGGTAGGTTTAGGGTGTCTTTGGGGTGGATCTATGGTTTTGGGGGATTTTCTTCCAGTTTTGGGGGTGATGCCGATATTTTTTGGGGTGTTTTTGACGTGTTTTGGGGTCTCCATTAGGTTTTGTTGGGTTCTTGTTTGTCATTATGTTAAATAGGAGTGGATTGTGGGTTTTGGAGAACATCAGGTAGTTTTAGGGTGTTTTTGGGGTGGATCTATGGTTTTGGGGGATTTTCTTCCAGTTTTGGTGGTGATGCCGTTCTTGTTTGGGGTGTTTTTGACGTTTTTTGGGGTCTCTGTTGGGTTCTGTTGGGTTCTCGTTGGTCATCGTGTTGGAAAAGGGTAAATCGTGGTTTTTGGAGAACATCAGGTAGGTTTAGGGTGTCTTTGGGGTGGATCTATGGTTTTGGGGGATTTTCTTCCAGTTTTGGGGGTGATGCCGTTCTTGTTTGGGGTGTTTTTGACGTTTTTTGGGGTCTCCGTTGGGTTTTGTTGGGTTCTCGTTGGTTATCATGGTGGAAAAGGGTAAATTGTGGTTTTTGGAGAACATCAGGTAGGTTTAGGGTGGTTTTGGGGTGGATCTATGGTTTTGGGGGATTTTCTTCCAGTTTTGGTGGTGATGCCGTTCTTGTTTGGGGTGTTTTTGACGTGTTTTGGTGTCTCCATTAGGTTTTGTTGGGTTCTTGTTTGTCATTATGTTAAATAGGTGTGGATTGTGGTTTTTGGAGAAGATCATGTAGGTTTAGGGTGTCTTTGGGGTGGATCTATGGTTTTGGGGGATTTTCTTCCATTTTTGGTGGTGATGCCGTTCTTGTTTGGGGTGTTTTTGACGTTTTTTGGGGTCTCTGTTGGGTTCTGTTGGGTTCTCGTTGGTCATCGTGTTGGAAAAGGGTAAATTGTGGTTTTTGGAGAAGATCAGGTAGGTTTAGGGTGTCTTTGGGGTGGATCTATGGTTTTGGGGGATTTTCTTCCAGTTTTGGTGGTGATGCCGTTCTTGTTTGGGGTGTTTTTGACGTGTTTTGGTGTCTCCATTAGGTTTTGTTGGGTTCTTGTTTGTCATTATGTTAAATAGGAGTGGATTGTGGTTTTTGGAGAAGATCAGGTAGGTTTAGGGTGTCTTTGGGGTGGATCTATGGTTTTGGGGGATTTTCTTCCAGTTTTGGGGGTGATGCCGATATTTTTTGGGGTGTTTTTTACGTGTTTTGGGGTCTCCATTAGGTTTTGTTGGGTTCTTGTTTGTCATTATGTTAAATAGGAGTGGATTGTGGTTTTTGGAGAACATCAGGTAGGTTTAGGGTGGTTTTGGGGTGGATCTATGGTTTTGGGGGATTTTCTTCCAGTTTTGGTGGTGATGCCGTTCTTGTTTGGGGTGTTTTTGATGTTTTTTGGGGTCTCTGTTGGGTTCTGTTGGGTTCTCGTTGGTCATCGTGTTGGAAAAGGGTAAATTGTGGTTTTTGGAGAACATCAGGTAGGTTTAGGGTGTCTTTGGGGTGGATCTATGGTTTTGGGGGATTTTCTTCCAGTTTTGGGGGTGATGCCGTTCTTGTTTGGGGTGTTTTTGACGTTTTTTGGGGTCTCCGTTGGGTTTTGTTGGGTTCTCGTTGGTTATCATGGTGGAAAAGGGTAAATTGTGGGTTTTGGAGAAAATCAGGTAGGTTTAGGGTGTCTTTGGGGTGGATCTATGGTTTTGGGGGATTTTCTTCCAGTTTTGGGGGTGATGCCGATATTTTTTGGGGTGTTTTTTACGTGTTTTGGGGTCTCCATTAGGTTTTGTTGGGTTCTTGTTTGTCATTATGTTAAATAGGAGTGGATTGTGGTTTTTGGAGAAGATCAGGTAGTTTTAGGGTGGTTTTGGGGTGGATCTATGGTTTTGGGGGATTTTCTTCCAGTTTTGGTGGTGATGCCGTTCTTGTTTGGGGTGTTTTTGACGTTTTTTGGGGTCTCTATTGGGTTCTGTTGGGTTCTCGTTGGTCATCGTGTTGTAAAAGGGTAAATTGTGGTTTTTGGAGAACATCAGGTAGGTTTAGGGTGTCTTTGGGGTGGATCTATGGTTTTGGCGGATTTTCTTCCAGTTTTGGTGGTGATGCCGTTCTTGTTTGGGGTGTTTTTGACGTGTTTTGGTGTCTCCATTAGGTTTTGTTGCGTTCTTGTTTGTCATTATGTTAAATAGGTGTGGATTGTGGTTTTTGGAGAACATCAGGTAGTTTTAGGGTGTCTTTGGGGTGGATCTATGGTTTTGGGGGATTTTCTTCCAGTTTTGGTGGTGATGCCGTTCTTGTTTGGGGTGTTTTTGACGTTTTTTGGGGTCTCCGTTGGGTTTTGTTGGGTTCTCGTTGGTTATCATGGTGGAAAAGGGTAAATTGTGGGTTTTGGAGAACATCAGGTAGGTTTAGGGTGGTTTTGGGGTGGATCTATGGTTTTGGCGTATTTTCTTCCAGTTTTGGGGGTGATGCCGATATTTTTTGGGGTGTTTTTGACGTGTTTTGGGGTCTCCATTAGGTTTTGTTGGGTTCTTGTTTGTCATTATGTTAAATAGGAGTGGATTGTGGTTTTTGGAGAACATCAGGTAGTTTTAGGGTGGTTTTGGGGTGGATCTATGGTTTTGGGGGATTTTCTTCCAGTTTTGGTGGTGATGCCGTTCTTGTTTGGGGTGTTTTTGACGTGTTTTGGTGTCTCCATTAGGTTTTGTTAGGTTCTTATTTGTCATTATGTTAAATAGGTGTGGATTGTGGTTTTTGGAGAAGATCAGGTAGGTTTAGGGTGTCTTTGGGGTGGATCTATGGTTTTGGCGTATTTTCTTCCAGTTTTGGGGGTGATGCCGTTCTTGTTTGGGGTGTTTTTGACGTTTTTTGGGGTCTCTGTTGGGTTCTGTTGGGTTCTCGTTGGTCATCGTGTTGGAAAAGGGTAAATTGTGGTTTTTGGAGAAAATCAGGTAGGTTTAGGGTGTCTTTGGTGTGGATCTATGGTTTTGGGGGATTTTCTTCCAGTTTTGGGGGTGATGCCGATATTTTTTGTGGTGTTTTTTACGTGTTTTGGGGTCTCCATTAGGTTTTGTTGGGTTCTTGTTTGTCATTATGTTAAATAGGAGTGGATTGTGGGTTTTGGAGAACATCAGGTAGTTTTAGGGTGGTTTTGGGGTGGATCTATGGTTTTGGGGGATTTTCTTCCAGTTTTGGTGGTGATGCCGTTCTTGTTTGGGGTGTTTTTGACGTTTTTTGGGGTCTCCGTTGGGTTTTGTTGGGTTCTCGTTGGTTATCATGGTGGAAAAGGGTAAATTGTGGGTTTTGGAGAACATCAGGTAGGTTTAGGGTGGTTTTGGGGTGGATCTATTGTTTTGGCGTATTTTCTTCCAGTTTTGGGGGTGATGCCGATATTTTTTGGGGTGTTTTTGACGTGTTTTGGGGTCTCCATTAGGTTTTGTTGGGTTCTTGTTTGTCATTATGTTAAATAGGAGTGGATTGTGGGTTTTGGAGAACATCAGGTAGTTTTAGGGTGGTTTTGGGGTGGATCTATGGTTTTGGGGGATTTTCTTCCAGTTTTGGTGGTGATGCCGTTCTTGTTTGGGGTGTTTTTGACGTTTTTTGGGGTCTCTGTTGGGTTCTGTTGGGTTCTCGTTGGTCATCGTGTTGGAAAAGGGTAAATTGTGGGTTTTGGAGAAGATCAGGTAGGTTTAGGGTGGTTTTGGGGTGGATCTATGGTTTTGGGGGATTTTCTTCCAGTTTTGGTGGTGATGCCGTTCTTGTTTGGGGTGTTTTTGACGTTTTTTGGGGTCTCCGTTGGGTTTTGTTGGGTTCTCGTTGGTTATCATGGTGGAAAAGGGTAAATTGTGGGTTTTGGAGAAGATCAGGTAGGTTTAGGGTGTCTTTGGGGTGGATCTATGGTTTTGGGGGATTTTCTTCCAGTTTTGGGGGTGATGCCGATATTTTTTGGGGTGTTTTTGACGTGTTTTGGTGTCTCCATTAGGTTTTGTTGGGTTCTTGTTTGTCATTATGTTAAATAGGAGTGGATTGTGGGTTTTGGAGAACATCAGGTAGTTTTAGGGTGTTTTTGGGGTGGATCTATGGTTTTGGGGGATTTTCTTCCAGTTTTGGTGGTGATGCCGTTCTTGTTTGGGGTGTTTTTGACGTTTTTTGGGGTCTCTGTTGGGTTCTGTTGGGTTCTCGTTGGTCATCGTGTTGGAAAAGGGTAAATCGTGGTTTTTGGAGAACATCAGGTAGGTTTAGGGTGTCTTTGGGGTGGATCTATGGTTTTGGGGGATTTTCTTCCAGTTTTGGGGGTGATGCCGTTCTTGTTTGGGGTGTTTTTGACGTTTTTTGGGGTCTCCGTTGGGTTTTGTTGGGTTCTCGTTGGTTATCATGGTGGAAAAGGGTAAATTGTGGTTTTTGGAGAACATCAGGTAGGTTTAGGGTGGTTTTGGGGTGGATCTATGGGTTTGGGGGATTTTCTTCCAGTTTTGGTGGTGATGCCGTTCTTGTTTGGGGTGTTTTTGACGTGTTTTGGTGTCTCCATTAGGTTTTGTTGGGTTCTTGTTTGTCATTATGTTAAATAGGTGTGGATTGTGGTTTTTGGAGAAGATCATGTAGGTTTAGGGTGTCTTTGGGGTGGATCTATGGTTTTGGGGGATTTTCTTCCAGTTTTGGTGGTGATGCCGTTCTTGTTTGGGGTGTTTTTGACGTTTTTTGGGGTCTCTGTTGGGTTCTGTTGGGTTCTCGTTGGTCATCGTGTTGGAAAAGGGTAAATTGTGGTTTTTGGAGATAATCAGGTAGGTTTAGGGTGTCTTTGGGGTGGATCTATGGTTTTGGGGGATTTTCTTCCAGTTTTGGTGGTGATGCCGTTCTTGTTTGGGGTGTTTTTGACGTGTTTTGGTGTCTCCATTAGGTTTTGTTGGGTTCTTGTTTGTCATTATGTTAAATAGGTGTGGATTGTGGTTTTTGGAGAACATCAGGTAGGTTTAGGGTGTCTTTGGGGTGGATCTATGGTTTTGGGGGATTTTCTTCCATTTTTGGTGGTGATGCCGTTCTTGTTTGGGGTGTTTTTGACGTGTTTTGGGGTCTCCATTAGGTTTTGTTGGGTTCTTGTTTGTCATTATGTTAAATAGGTGTGGATTGTGGGTTTTGGAGAACATCAGGTAGGTTTAGGGTGTCTTTGGGGTGGATCTATGGTTTTGGGGGATTTTCTTCCAGTTTTGGTGGTGATGCCGTTCTTGTTTGGGGTGTTTTTGACGTTTTTTGGGGTCTCCGTTGGGTTTTGTTGGGTTCTCGTTGGTTATCATGGTGGAAAAGGGTAAATTGTGGGTTTTGGAGAACATCAGGTAGGTTTAGGGTGGTTTTGGGGTGGATCTATGGTTTTGGCGTATTTTCTTCCAGTTTTGGGGGTGATGCCGATATTTTGTGGGGTGTTTTTGACGTGTTTTGGGGTCTCCATGAGGTTTTGTTGGGTTCTTGTTTGTCATTATGTTAAATAGGAGTGGATTGTGGGTTTTGGAGAACATCAGGTAGTTTTAGGGTGGTTTTGGGGTGGATCTATGGGTTTGGGGGATTTTCTTCCAGTTTTGGGGGTGATGCCGTTCTTGTTTGTGGTGTTTTTTACGTGTTTTGGTGTCTCCATTAGGTTTTGTTGGGTTCTTGTTTGTCATTATGTTAAATAGGTGTGGATTGTGGTTTTTGGAGAAGATCATGTAGGTTTAGGGTGGTTTTGGGGTGGATCTATGGTTTTGGCGTATTTTCTTCCAGTTTTGGGGGTGATGCCGATATTTTGTGGGGTGTTTTTGACGTGTTTTGGGGTCTCCATGAGGTTTTGTTGGGTTCTTGTTTGTCATTATGTTAAATAGGAGTGGATTGTGGGTTTTGGAGAACATCAGGTAGTTTTAGGGTGGTTTTGGGGTGGATCTATGGGTTTGGGGGATTTTCTTCCAGTTTTGGGGGTGATGCCGTTCTTGTTTGTGGTGTTTTTTACGTGTTTTGGTGTCTCCATTAGGTTTTGTTGGGTTCTTGTTTGTCATTATGTTAAATAGGTGTGGATTGTGGTTTTTGGAGAAGATCAGGTAGGTTTAGGGTGGTTTTGGGGTGGATCTATGGTTTTGGGGGATTTTCTTCCAGTTTTGGGGGTGATGCCGATATTTTTTGTGGTGTTTTTTACGTGTTTTGGGGTCTCCATTAGGTTTTGTTGGGTTCTTGTTTGTCATTATGTTAAATAGGAGTGGATTGTGGGTTTTGGAGAACATCAGGTAGTTTTAGGGTGGTTTTGGGGTGGATCTATGGTTTTGGGGGATTTTCTTCCAGTTTTGGTGGTGATGCCGTTCTTGTTTGGGGTGTTTTTGACGTGTTTTGGTGTCTCCATTAGGTTTTGTTGGGTTCTTGTTTGTCATTATGTTAAATAGGTGTGGATTGTGGTTTTTGGAGAAGATCAGGTAGGTTTAGGGTGTCTTTGGGGTGGATCTATGGTTTTGGGGGATTTTCTTCCAGTTTTGGTGGTGATGCCGTTCTTGTTTGGGGTGTTTTTGACGTTTTTTGGGGTCTCTGTTGGGTTCTGTTGGGTTCTCGTTGGTCATCGTGTTGGAAAAGGGTAAATTGTGGTTTTTGGAGAAGATCAGGTAGGTTTAGGGTGTCTTTGGGGTGGATCTATGGGTTTGGGGGATTTTCTTCCAGTTTTGGTGGTGATGCCGTTCTTGTTTGGGGTGTTTTTGACGTTTTTTGGGGTCTCTGTTGGGTTCTGTTGGGTTCTCGTTGGTCATCGTGTTGGAAAAGGGTAAATTGTGGTTTTTGGAGAAGATCAGGTAGGTTTAGGGTGTCTTTGGGGTGGATCTATGGTTTTGGGGGATTTTCTTCCAGTTTTGGTGGTGATGCCGTTCTTGTTTGGGGTGTTTTTGACGTGTTTTGGTGTCTCCATTAGGTTTTGTTGGGTTCTTGTTTGTCATTATGTTAAATAGGTGTGGATTGTGGTTTTTGGAGAACATCAGGTAGGTTTAGGGTGTCTTTGGGGTGGATCTATGGTTTTGGGGGATTTTCTTCCAGTTTTGGGGGTGATGCCGTTCTTGTTTGGGGTGTTTTTGACGTTTTTTGGGGTCTCCGTTGGGTTTTGTTGGGTTCTCGTTGGTTATCATGGTGGAAAAGGGTAAATTGTGGTTTTTGGAGAACATCAGGTAGGTTTAGGGTGGTTTTGGGGTGGATCTATGGGTTTGGGGGATTTTCTTCCAGTTTTGGGGGTGATGCCGTTCTTGTTTGGGGTGTTTTTTACGTGTTTTGGTGTCTCCATTAGGTTTTGTTGGGTTCTTGTTTGTCATTATGTTAAATAGGTGTGGATTGTGGTTTTTGGAGAAGATCAGGTAGGTTTAGGGTGGTTTTGGGGTGGATCTATGGTTTTGGGGGATTTTCTTCCAGTTTTGGTGGTGATGCCGTTCTTGTTTGGGGTGTTTTTGACGTTTTTTGGGGTCTCTGTTGGGTTCTGTTGTGTTCTCGTTGGTCATCGTGTTGGAAAAGGGTAAATTGTGGTTTTTGGAGAAGATCAGGTAGGTTTAGGGTGTCTTTGGGGTGGATCTATGGTTTTGGGGGATTTTCTTCCAGTTTTGGTGGTGATGCCGTTCTTGTTTGGGGTGTTTTTGACGTGTTTTGGTGTCTCCATTAGGTTTTGTTGGGTTCTTGTTTGTCATTATGTTAAATAGGTGTGGATTGTGGTTTTTGGAGAGGATCAGGTAGGTTTAGGGTGTCTTTGGGGTGGATCTATGGTTTTGGGGGATTTTCTTCCAGTTTTGGTGGTGATGCCGTTCTTGTTTGGGGTGTTTTTGACGTTTTTTGGGGTCTCTGTTGGGTTCTGTTGGGTTCTCGTTGGTCATCGTGTTGGAAAAGTGTAAATTGTGGTTTTTGGAGAAGATCAGGTAGGTTTAGGGTGTCTTTGGGGTGGATCTATGGTTTTGGGGGATTTTCTTCCAGTTTTGGTGGTGATGCCGTTCTTGTTTGGGGTGTTTTTGACGTTTTTTGGGGTCTCTGTTGGGTTCTGTTGGGTTCTCGTTGGTCATCGTGTTGGAAAAGGGTAAATTGTGGTTTTTGGAGAACATCAGGTAGGTTTAGGGTGGTTTTGGGGTGGATCTATGGTTTTGGGGGATTTTCTTCCAGTTTTGGTGGTGATGCCGTTCTTGTTTGGGGTGTTTTTGACGTTTTTTGGGGTCTCTGTTGGGTTCTGTTGGGTTCTCGTTGGTCATCGTGTTGGATAAGGGTAAATTGTGGTTTTTGGAGAACATCAGGTAGGTTTAGGGTGTCTTTGGGGTGGATCTATGGTTTTGGGGATTTTCTTCCAGTTTTGGTGGTGATGCCGTTCTTGTTTGGGGTGTTTTTGACGTGTTTTGGTGTCTCCATTAGGTTTTGTTGGGTTCTTGTTTGTCATTATGTTAAATAGGTGTGGATTGTGGTTTTTGGAGAAGATCAGGTAGGTTTAGGGTGTCTTTGGGGTGGATCTATGGTTTTGGGGGATTTTCTTCCAGTTTTGGTGGTGATGCCGTTCTTGTTTGGGGTGTTTTTGACGTTTTTTGGGGTCTCTGTTGGGTTCTGTTGGGTTCTCGTTGGTCATCGTGTTGGAAAAGGGTAAATTGTGGTTTTTGGAGAAGATCAGGTAGGTTTAGGGTGTCTTTGGGGTGGATCTATGGTTTTGGGGGATTTTCTTCCAGTCTTGGTGGTGATGCCGTTCTTGTTTGGGGTGTTTTTGACGTTTTTTGGGGTCTCTGTTGGGTTCTGTTGGGTTCTCGTTGGTCATCGTGTTGGAAAAGGGTAAATTGTGGTTTTTGGAGAAGATCAGGTAGGTTTAGGGTGGTTTTGGGGTGGATCTATGGTTTTGGGGGATTTTCTTCCAGTTTTGGTGGTGATGCCGTTCTTGTTTGGGGTGTTTTTGACGTGTTTTGGTGTCTCCATTAGGTTTTGTTGGGTTCTTGTTTGTCATTATGTTAAATAGGTGTGGATTGTGGTTTTTGGAGAACATCAGGTAGGTTTAGGGTGTCTTTGGGGTGGATCTATGGTTTTGGGGGATTTTCTTCCAGTTTTGGTGGTGATGCCGTTCTTGTTTGGGGTGTTTTTGACGTTTTTTGGGGTCTCTGTTGGGTTTTGTTGGGTTCTCGTTGGTTATCATGGTGGAAAAGGGTAAATTGTGGTTTTTGGAGAACATCAGGTAGGTTTAGGGTGGTTTTGGGGTGGATCTATGGGTTTGGGGGATTTTCTTCCAGTTTTGGGGGTGATGCCGTTCTTGTTTGGGGTGTTTTTTACGTGTTTTGGTGTCTCCATTAGGTTTTGTTGGGTTCTTGTTTGTCATTATGTTAAATAGGTGTGGATTGTGGTTTTTGGAGAAGATCAGGTAGGTTTAGGGTGGTTTTGGGGTGGATCTATGGTTTTGGGGGATTTTCTTCCAGTTTTGGTGGTGATGCCGTTCTTGTTTGGGGTGTTTTTGACGTTTTTTGGGGTCTCTGTTGGGTTCTGTTGGGTTCTCGTTGGTCATCGTGTTGGAAAAGGGTAAATTGTGGTTTTTGGAGAAGATCAGGTAGGTTTAGGGTGTCTTTGGGGTGGATCTATGGTTTTGGGGGATTTTCTTCCAGTTTTGGGGGTGATGCCGATATTTTTTGGGGTGTTTTTGACGTTTTTTGGGGTCTCCATTAGGTTTTGTTGGGTTCTTGTTTGTCATTATGTTAAATAGGTGTGGATTGTGGTTTTTGGAGAAGATCAGGTAGGTTTAGGGTGTCTTTGGGGTGGATCTATGGTTTTGGGGGATTTTCTTCCAGTTTTGGTGGTGATGCCGTTCTTGTTTGGGGTGTTTTTGACGTTTTTTGGGGTCTCTGTTGGGTTCTGTTGGGTTCTCGTTGGTCATCGTGTTGGAAAAGTGTAAATTGTGGTTTTTGGAGAAGATCAGGTAGGTTTAGGGTGTCTTTGGGGTGGATCTATGGTTTTGGGGGATTTTCTTCCAGTTTTGGTGGTGATGCCGTTCTTGTTTGGGGTGTTTTTTGACGTTTTTTGGGGTCTCTGTTGGGTTCTGTTGGGTTCTCGTTGGTCATCGTGTTGGAAAAGGGTAAATTGTGGTTTTTGGAGAACATCAGGTAGGTTTAGGGTGGTTTTGGGGTGGATCTATGGTTTTGGGGGATTTTCTTCCAGTTTTGGTGGTGATGCCGTTCTTGTTTGGGGTGTTTTTGACGTTTTTTGGGGTCTCTGTTGGGTTCTGTTGGGTTCTCGTTGGTCATCGTGTTGGAAAAGGGTAAATTGTGGTTTTTGGAGAACATCAGGTAGGTTTAGGGTGTCTTTGGGGTGGATCTATGGTTTTGGGGGATTTTCTTCCAGTTTTGGTGGTGATGCCGTTCTTGTTTGGGGTGTTTTTGACGTGTTTTGGTGTCTCCATTAGGTTTTGTTGGGTTCTTGTTTGTCATTATGTTAAATAGGTGTGGATTGTGGTTTTTGGAGAACATCAGGTAGGTTTAGGGTGTCCTTGGGTTGGATCTATGGTTTTGGGGGATTTTCTTCCAGTTTTGGTGGTGATGCCGTTCTTGTTTGGGGTGTTTTTGACGTTTTTTGGGGTCTCCGTTGGGTTTTGTTGGGTTCTCGTTGGTTATCATGGTGGAAAAGGGTAAATTGTGGGTTTTGGAGAACATCAGGTAGGTTTAGGGTGTCTTTGGGGTGGATCTATGGTTTTGGCGTATTTTCTTCCAGTTTTGGTGGTGATGCCGATATTTTTTGTGGTGTTTTTTACGTGTTTTGGTGTCTCCATTAGGTTTTGTTGGGTTCTTGTTTGTCATTATGTTAAATAGGTGTGGATTGTGGGTTTTGGAGAACATCAGGTAGTTTTAGGGTGGTTTTGGGGTGGATCTATGGTTTTGGGGGATTTTCTTCCAGTTTTGGTGGTGATGCCGTTCTTGTTTGGGGTGTTTTTGACGTTTTTTGGGGTCTCTGTTGGGTTCTGTTGGGTTCTCGTTGGTCATCGTGTTGGAAAAGGGTAAATTGTGGTTTTTGGAGAACATCAGGTAGGTTTAGGGTGTCTTTGGGGTGGATCTATGGTTTTGGGGGATTTTCTTCCAGTTTTGGTGGTGATGCCGTTCTTGTTTGGGGTGTTTTTTACGTTTTTTGGGGTCTCCGTTGGGTTTTGTTGGGTTCTCGTTGGTTATCATGGTGGAAAAGGGTAAATTGTGGGTTTTGGAGAAAATCAGGTAGGTTTAGGGTGTCTTTGGGGTGGATCTATGGTTTTGGGGGATTTTCTTCCAGTTTTGGTGGTGATGCCGTTCTTGTTTGTGGTGTTTTTGACGTGTTTTGGTGTCTCCATTAGGTTTTGTTGGGTTCTTGTTTGTCATTATGTTAAATAGGTGTGGATTGTGGTTTTTGGAGAAGATCAGGTAGGTTTAGGGTGTCTTTGGGGTGGATCTATGGTTTTGGGGGATTTTCTTCCAGTTTTGGGGGTGATGCCGTTCTTGTTTGGGGTGTTTTTGACGTTTTTTGGTGTCTCTGTTGGGTTCTGTTGGGTTCTCGTTGGTCATCGTGTTGGAAAAGGGTAAATTGTGGGTTTTGGAGAACATCAGGTAGGTTTAGGGTGGTTTTGGGGTGGATCTATGGTTTTGGGGGATTTTCTTCCAGTTTTGGTGGTGATGCCGTTCTTGTTTGGGGTGTTTTTGACGTTTTTTGGGGTCTCCGTTGGGTTTTGTTGGGTTCTCGTTGGTTATCATGGTGGAAAAGGGTAAATTGTGGTTTTTGGAGAAAATCAGGTAGGTTTAGGGTGTCTTTGGGGTGGATCTATGGTTTTGGGGGATTTTCTTCCAGTTTTGGTGGTGATGCCGTTCTTGTTTGGGGTGTTTTTGACGTGTTTTGGTGTCTCCATTAGGTTTTGTTGGGTTCTTGTTTGTCATTATGTTAAATAGGTGTGGATTGTGGTTTTTGGAGAAGATCAGGTAGGTTTAGGGTGTCTTTGGGGTGGATCTATGGTTTTGGGGGATTTTCTTCCAGTTTTGGGGGTGATGCCGTTCTTGTTTGGGGTGTTTTTGACGTTTTTTGGGGTCTCCGTTGGGTTTTGTTGGGTTCTCGTTGGTTATCATGGTGGAAAAGGGTAAGTTGTGGGTTTTGGAGAACATCAGGTAGGTTTTGGGTTGTTTTGGGGTGGATCTATGGTTTTGGCGTATTTTCTTCCAGTTTGGGGTGATGGTGATGCCGATATTTTTTGGGGTGTTTTTGACGTGTTTTGGGGTCTCCATTAGGTTTTGTTGGGTTCTTGTTTGTTATTATGTTAAATAGGAGTGGATTGTGGGTTTTGGAGAACATCAGGTAGGTTTAGGGTGGTTTTGGGGTGGATCTATGGTTTTGGGGGATTTTCTTCCAGTTTTGGTGGTGATGCCGTTCTTGTTTGGGGTGTTTTTGACGTTTTTTGGGGTCTCTGTTGGGTTCTGTTGGGTTCTCGTTGGTCATCGTGTTGGAAAAGGGTAAATTGTGGTTTTTGGAGAACATCAGGTAGGTTTAGGGTGTCTTTGGGGTGGATCTATGGTTTTGGGGGATTTTCTTCCAGTTTTGGTGGTGATGCCGTTCTTGTTTGGGGTGTTTTTGACGTTTTTTGGGGTCTCTGTTGGGTTCTGTTGGGTTCTCGTTGGTCATCGTGTTGGAAAAGGGTAAATTGTGGTTTTTGGAGAAGATCAGGTAGGTTTAGGGTGTCTTTGGGGGTGGATCTATGGTTTTGGGGGATTTTCTTCCAGTTTTGGTGGTGATGCCGTTCTTGTTTGGGGTGTTTTTGACGTTTTTTGGGGTCTCCGTTGGGTTTTGTTGCGTTCTCGTTGGTTATCATAGTGGAAAAGTGTAAATTGTTGGTTTTGGAGAAAATCAGGTAGGTTTAGGGTGTCTTTGGTGTGGATCTATGGTTTTGGGGGATTTTCTTCCAGTTTTGGGGGTGATGCCGATATTTTTTGGGGTGTTTTTTACGTGTTTTGGGGTCTCCATTAGGTTTTGTTGGGTTCTTGTTTGTCATTATGTTAAATAGGAGTGGATTGTGGGTTTTGGAGAACATCAGGTAGTTTTAGGGTGGTTTTGGGGTGGGATCTATGGTTTTGGGGGATTTTCTTCCAGTTTTGGTGGTGATGCCGTTCTTGTTTGGGGTGTTTTTGACGTTTTTGGGGTCTCCGTTGGGTTTTGTTGGGTTCTCGTTGGTTATCATGGTGGAAAAGGGTAAATTGTGGGTTTTGGAGAACATCAGGTAGGTTTAGGGTTGTTTTGGGCTGGATCTATGGTTTTGGGGGATTTTCTTCCAGTTTTGGGGGTGATGCCGATATTTTTTGGGGTGTTTTTTACGTGTTTTGGGGTCTCCATTAGGTTTTGTTGGGTTCTTGTTTGTCATTATGTTAAATAGGAGTGGATTGTGGGTTTTGGAGAACATCAGGTAGTTTTAGGGTGGTTTTTGGGTGGATCTATGGTTTTGGGGGATTTTCTTCCAGTTTTGGGGGTGATGCCGTTCTTGTTTGGGGTGTTTTTGATGTTTTTTGGGGTCTCTGTTGGGTTCTGTTGGGTTCTCGTTGGTCATCGTGTTGGAAAAGGGTAAATTGTGGTTTTTGGAGAAGATCAGGTAGGTTTAGGGTGTCTTTGGGGTGGATCTATGGTTTTGGGGATTTTCTTCCAGTTTTGGTGGTGATGCCGTTCTTGTTTGGGGTGTTTTTGACGTTTTTTGGGGTCTCCGTTGGGTTTTGTTGGGTTCTCGTTGGTTATCATGGTGGAAAAGGGTAAATTGTGGGTTTTGGAGAAAATCAGGTAGGTTTAGGGTGTCTTTGGGGTGGATCTATGGTTTTGGGGGATTTTCTTCCAGTTTTGGGGGTGATGCCGATATTTTGTGGGGTGTTTTTGACGTGTTTTGGGGTCTCCATTAGGTTTTGTTGGGTTCTTGTTTGTCATTATGTTAAATAGGAGTGGATTGTGGGTTTTGGAGAACATCAGGTAGTTTTAGGGTGGTTTTGGGGTGGATCTATGGTTTTGGGGGATTTTCTTCCAGTTTTGGTGGTGATGCCGTTCTTGTTTGGGGTGTTTTTGACGTTTTTTGGGGTCTCTGTTGGGTTTTGTTGGGTTCTCGTTGGTCATCGAGTTGGAAAAGGGTAAATTGTGGTTTTTGGAGAAGATCAGGTAGGTTTAGGGTGTCTTTGGGGTGGATCTATGGTTTTGGCGTATTTTCTTCCAGTTTTGGTGGTGATGCCGTTCTTGTTTGGGGTGTTTTTGACGTGTTTTGGTGTCTCCATTAGGTTTTGTTGGGTTCTTGTTTGTCATTATGTTAAATAGGTGTGGATTGTATCAGGTAGGTTTAGGGTGTCTTTGGGGTGGATCTATGTTTTGGGGGATTTTCTTCCAGTTTTGGTGGTGATGCCGTTCTTGTTTGTGGTGTTTTTGACGTTTTTTGGGGCTCCGTTGGGTTTTGTTGCGTTCTCGTTGGTTATCATGGTGGAAAAGGGTAAATTGTGGGTTTTGGAGAACATCAGGTAGGTTTAGGGTGGTTTTGGGGTGGATCTATGGTTTTGGCGTATTTTCTTCCAGTTTTGGGGGTGATGCCGATATTTTTTGGGGTGTTTTTGACGTGTTTTGGGGTCTCCATTTGGTTTTGTTGGGTTCTTGTTTGTTATTATGTTAAATAGGAGTGGATTGTGGGTTTTGGAGAACATCAGGTTGGTTTAGGGTGGTTTTGGGGTGGATCTATGGTTTTGGGGGATTTTCTTCCAGTTTTGGTGGTGATGCCGTTCTTGTTTGGGGTGTTTTTGATGTTTTTTGGGGTCTCTGTTGGGTTCTGTTGGGTTCTCGTTGGTCATCGTGTTGGAAAAGGGTAAATTGTGGTTTTTGGAGAACATCAGGTAGGTTTAGGGTGTCTTTGGGGTGGATCTATGGTTTTGGGGATTTTCTTCCAGTTTTGGTGGTGATGCCGTTCTTGTTTGGGGTGTTTTTGACGTTTTTTGGGGTCTCTGTTGGGTTCTGTTGGGTTCTCGTTGGTCATCGTGTTGGAAAAGGGTAAATTTGTGGTTTTTGGAGAAGATCAGGTAGGTTTAGGGTGTCTTTGGGGTGGATCTATGGTTTTGGGGGATTTTCTTCCAGTTTTGGTGGTGATGCCGTTCTTGTTTGGGGTGTTTTTGACGTTTTTGGGGTCTCCGTTGGGTTTTGTTGCGTTCTCGTTGGTTATCATAGTGGAAAAGTGTAAATTGTTGGTTTTGGAGAAAATCAGGTAGGTTTAGGGTGTCTTTGGTGTGGATCTATGGTTTTGGGGGATTTTCTTCCAGTTTTGGGGGTGATGCCGATATTTTTTGTGGTGTTTTTTACGTGTTTTGGGGTCTCCATTAGGTTTTGTTGGGTTCTTGTTTGTCATTATGTTAAATAGGAGTGGATTGTGGGTTTTGGAGAACATCAGGTAGTTTAGGTGGTTTTGGGGTGGATCTATGGTTTTGGGGGATTTTCTTCCAGTTTTGGTGGTGATGCCGTTCTTGTTTGGGGTGTTTTTGACGTTTTTTGGGGTCTCGTTGGGTTCTGTTGGGTTCTCGTTGGTTATCATGGTGGAAAAGGGTAAATTGTGGGTTTTGGAGAACATCAGGTAGGTTTAGGGTGGTTTTTGGGGTGGATCTATGGTTTTGGGGGATTTTCTTCCAGTTTTGGTGGTGATGCCGTTCTTGTTTGGGGTGTTTTTGATGTTTTTTTGGGGTCTCTGTTGGGTTCTGTTGGGTTCTCGTTGGTCATCGTGTTGGAAAAGGGTAAATTGTGGTTTTTGGAGAAGATCAGGTAGGTTTAGGGTGTCTTTGGGGTGGATCTATGGTTTTGGGGGATTTTCTTCCAGTTTTGGTGGTGATGCCGTTCTTGTTTGGGGTGTTTTTGACGTTTTTTGGGGTCTCCGTTGGGTTTTGTTGGGTTCTCGTTGGTTATCATGGTGGAAAAGGGTAAATTGTGGGTTTTGGAGAAAATCAGGTAGGTTTAGGGTGTCTTTGGGGTGGATCTATGGTTTTGGGGGATTTTCTTCCAGTTTTGGGGTGATGCCGATATTTTTTGGGGTGTTTTTGACGTGTTTTGGGGTCTCCATTAGGTTTTGTTGGGTTCTTGTTTGTCATTATGTTAAATAGGAGTGGATTGTGGGTTTTGGAGAACATCAGGTAGTTTTAGGTGGTTTTGGGGTGGATCTATGGTTTTGGGGGATTTTCTTCCAGTTTTGGTGGTGATGCCGTTCTTGTTTGGGGTGTTTTTGACGTTTTTTGGGGTCTCTGTTGGGTTCTGTTGGGTTCTCGTTGGTCATCGTGTTGGAAAAGGGTAAATTGTGGGTTTTGGAGAACATCAGGTAGGTTTAGGGTGTCTTTGGGGTGGATCTATGGTTTTGGGGATTTTCTTCCAGTTTTGGTGGTGATGCCGTTCTTGTTTGGGGTGTTTTTGACGTGTTTTGGTGTCTCCATTAGGTTTTGTTGGGTTCTTGTTTGTCATTATGTTAAATAGGTGTGGATTGTGGTTTTTGGAGAACATCAGGTAGGTTTAGGGTGTCTTTGGGGTGGATCTATGGTTTTGGGGGATTTTCTTCCAGTTTTGGTGGTGATGCCGTTCTTGTTTGGGGTGTTTTTGACGTTTTTTGGGGTCTCCGTTGGGTTTTGTTGGGTTCTCGTTGGTTATCATGGTGGAAAAGGGTAAATTGTGGGTTTGGAGAACATCAGGTAGGTTTAGGGTGGTTTTGGGGTGGATCTATGGTTTTGGCGTATTTTCTTCCAGTTTTGGTGGTGATGCCGATATTTTTTGTGGTGTTTTTTACGTGTTTTGGGGTCTCCATTAGGTTTTGTTGGGTTCTTGTTTGTCATTATGTTAAATAGGAGTGGATTGTGGGTTTTGGAGAACATCAGGTAGTTTTAGGGTGGTTTTGGGGTGGATCTATGGTTTTGGGGGATTTTCTTCCAGTTTTGGTGGTGATGCCGTTCTTGTTTGGGGTGTTTTTGACGTTTTTTGGGGTCTCTGTTGGGTTCTGTTGTGTTCTTGTTGTTCATCGTGTTGTAAAAGGGTAAATTGTGGGTTTTGGAGAACATCAGGTAGGTTTAGGGTGTCTTTGGGGTGGATCTATGGTTTTGGGGGATTTTCTTCCAGTTTTGGGGGTGATGCCGTTCATGTTTGGGGTGTTTTTGACGTTTTTTGGGGTCTCTGTTGGGTTTTGTTGGGTTCTCGTTGGTTATCATGGTGGAAAAGGGTAATTGTGGGTTTTGGAGAACATCAGGTAGGTTTAGGGTGTCTTTGGGGTGGATCTATGGTTTTGGGGGATTTTCTTCCAGTTTTGGTGGTGATGCCGATATTTTTGGGGGTGTTTTTGACGTGTTTTGGGGTCTCCATTAGGTTTTGTTGGGTTCTTGTTTGTCATTATGTTAAATAGGAGTGGATTGTGGGTTTTGGAGAACATCAGGTAGTTTTAGGGTGGTTTTGGGGTGGATCTATGGTTTTGGGGGATTTTCTTCCAGTTTTGGTGGTGATGCCGTTCTTGTTTGGGGTGTTTTTGACGTTTTTTGGGGTCTCTGTTGGGTGCTGTTGGGTTCTCGTTGGTCATCGTGTTGGAAAAGGGTAAATTGTGGTTTTTGGAGAAGATCAGGTAGGTTTAGGGTGTCTTTGGGGTGGATCTATTGTTTTGGGGGATTTTCTTCTAGTTTTGGTGTTGATGCCGTTCTTGTTTGGGGTGTTTTTGACGTGTTTTGGTGTCTCCATTAGGTTTTGTTGGGTTCTTGTTTGTCATTATGTTAAATAGGTGTGGATTGTGGTTTTTGGAGGACATCAGGTAGGTTAGGGTGTCTTTGGGGTGGATCTATGGTTTTGGGGGATTTTCTTCCAGTTTTGGTGGTGATGCCGTTCTTGTTTGGGGTGTTTTTGACGTTTTTTGGGGTCTCTGTTGGGTTCTGTTGGGTTCTCGTTGGTCATCGTGTTGGAAAAGGGTAAATTGTGGTTTTTGGAGAAGATCAGGTAGGTTTAGGGTGTCTTTGGGGTGGATCTATGGTTTTGGGGGGATTTTCTTCCAGTTTTGGTGGTGATGCCGTTCTTGTTTGGGGTGTTTTTGACGTGTTTTGGTGTCTCCATTAGGTTTTGTTGGGTTCTTGTTTGTCATTATGTTAAATAGGTGTGGATTGTGGTTTTTGGAGAACATCAGGTAGGTTTTAGGGTGTCTTTGGGGTGGATCTATGGTTTTGGGGGATTTTCTTCCAGTTTTGGTGGAGATGCCGTTCTTGTTTGGGGTGTTTTTGACGTTTTTGGGGTCTCCGTTGGGTTTTGTTGGGTTCTCGTTGGTTATTATGGTGTAAAAGTGTAAATTGTGGGTTTTGGAGAAGATCAGGTAGTTTTAGGGTATTTTTGGGGTGGATCTATGGTTTTGGGGGATTTTCTTCCAGTTTTGGTGGTGATGCCGTTCTTGTTTGGGGTGTTTTTGACGTGTTTGGGTCTCTGTTGGGTTCTGTTGGGTTCTCGTTGGTCATCGTGTTGGAAAAGGGTAAATTGTGGGTTTTGGAGAACATCAGGTAGGTTTAGGGTGTCTTTGGGGTGGATCTATGGTTTTGGGGGATTTTCTTCCAGTTTTGGGGGTGATGCCGTTCTTGTTTGGGGTGTTTTTGACGTTTTTTGGGGTCTCTGTTGGGTTTTGTTGGGTTTTCGTTGGTTATCATGGTGGAAAAGGGTAAATTGTGGGTTTTGGAGAAAATCAGGTAGGTTTAGGGTGTCTTTGGGGTGGATCTATGGTTTTGGGGGATTTTCTTCCAGTTTTGGTGGTGATGCCGTTCTTGTTTGGGGTGTTTTTGACGTTTTTTGGGGTCTCTGTTGGGTTCTGTTGGGTTCTCGTTGGTCATCGTGTTGGAAAAGGGTAAATTGTGGGTTTTGGAGAAAATCAGGTAGGTTTAGGGTGTCTTTGGGGTGGATCTATGGTTTTGGGGGATTTTCTTCCAGTTTTGGTGGTGATGCCGTTCTTGTTTGGGGTGTTTTTGACGTTTTTTGGGGTCTCTGTTGGGTTCTGTTGGGTTCTCGTTGGTCATCGTGTTTGGAAAAGGGTAAATTGTGGTTTTTGGAGAACATCAGGTAGGTTTAGGGTGTCTTTGGGGTGGATCTATGGTTTTGGGGGATTTTCTTCCAGTTTTGGGGGTGATGCCGATATTTTTTGGGGTGTTTTTGACGTGTTTTGGTGTCTCCATTAGGTTTTGTTGGGTTCTTGTTTGTCATTATGTTAAATAGGTGTGGATTGTGGTTTTTGGAGAAGATCAGGTAGGTTTAGGGTGTCTTTGGGGTGGATCTATGGTTTTGGGGGATTTTCTTCCAGTTTTGGTGGTGATGCCGTTCTTGTTTGGGGTGTTTTTGACGTTTTTTGGGGTCTCCGTTGGGTTTTGTTGCGTTCTCGTTGGTTATCATAGTGGAAAAGTGTAAATTGTTGGTTTTGGAGAAAATCAGGTAGGTTTAGGGTGTCTTTGGTGTGGATCTATGGTTTTGGGGGATTTTTCTTCCAGTTTTGGGGGTGATGCCGATATTTTTTGGGGTGTTTTTTACGTGTTTTGGGGTCTCCATTAGGTTTTGTTGGGTTCTTGTTTTGTCATTATGTTAAATAGGAGTGGATTGTGGGTTTTGGAGAACATCAGGTAGTTTTAGGGTGGTTTTGGGGTGGATCTATGGTTTTGGGGGATTTTCTTCCAGTTTGGTGGTGATGCCGTTCTTGTTTGGGGTGTTTTTGACGTTTTTTGGGGTCTCCGTTGGGTTTTGTTGGGTTCTCGTTGGTTATCATGGTGGAAAAGGGTAAATTGTGGGTTTTGGAGAACATCAGGTAGGTTTAGGGTGGTTTTGGGCTGGATCTATGGTTTTGGGGGATTTTCTTCCAGTTTTGGGGGTGATGCCGATATTTTTTGGGGTGTTTTTTACGTGTTTTGGGGTCTCCATTAGGTTTTGTTGGGTTCTTGTTTGTCATTATGTTAAATAGGAGTGGATTGTGGGTTTTGGAGAACATCAGGTAGTTTTAAGGGTGGTTTTTGGGTGGATCTATGGTTTTGGGGGATTTTCTTCCAGTTTTTGGTGGTGATGCCGTTCTTGTTTGGGGTGTTTTTGATGTTTTTTGGGGTCTCTGTTGGGTTCTGTTGGGTTCTCGTTGGTCATCGTGTTGGAAAAGGGTAAATTGTGGTTTTTGGAGAAGATCAGGTAGGTTTAGGGTGTCTTTGGGGTGGATCTATGGTTTTGGCGTATTTTCTTCCAGTTTTGGTGGTGATGCCGTTCTTGTTTGGGGTGTTTTTGACGTTTTTTGGGGTCTCCGTTGGGTTTTGTTGGGTTCTCGTTGGTTATCATGGTGGAAAAGGGTAAATTGTGGGTTTTGGAGAAAATCAGGTAGGTTTAGGGTGTCTTTGGGGTGGATCTATGGTTTTGGGGGAATTTTCTTCCAGTTTTGGGGGTGATGCCGATATTTTGTGGGGTGTTTTTGACGTGTTTGGGGTCTCCATTAGGTTTGTTGGGTTCTTGTTTGTCATTATGTTAAATAGGAGTGGATTGTGGGTTTTGGAGAACATCAGTAGTTTTAGGGTGGTTTTGGGGTGGATCTATGGTTTTGGGGGATTTTCTTCCAGTTTTGGGGGTGATGCCGTTCTTGTTTGGGGTGTTTTTGACGTTTTTTGGGGTCTCTGTTGGGTTCTGTTGGGTTCTCGTTGGTCATCGAGTTGGAAAAGGGTAAATTGTGGTTTTTGGAGAAGATCAGGTAGGTTTAGGGTGTCTTTGGGGTGGATCTATGGGTTTTGGCGTATTTTCTTCCAGTTTTGGTGGTGATGCCGTTCTTGTTTGGGGTGTTTTTGACGTGTTTTGGTGTCTCCATTAGGTTTTGTTGGGTTCTTGTTTGTCATTATGTTAAATAGGTGTGGATTGTGGTTTTTGGAGAAGATCAGGAGGTTTAGGGTGTCTTTGGGGTGGATCTATGGTTTTGGGGGATTTTCTTCCAGTTTTGGTGGTGATGCCGTTCTTGTTTGTGGTGTTTTTGACGTTTTTTGGGGTCTCCGTTGGGTTTTTGTTGCGTTCTCGTTGGTTATCATGGTGGAAAAGGGTAAATTGTGGGTTTTGGAGAACATCAGGTAGGTTTAGGGTGGTTTTGGGGTGGATCTATGGTTTTGGCGTATTTTCTTCCAGTTTTGGGGGTGATGCCGATATTTTTTGGGGTGTTTTTGACGTGTTTTGGGTCTCCATTTGGTTTTGTTGGGTTCTTGTTTGTTATTATGTTAAATAGGAGTGGATTGTGGGTTTTGGAGAACATCAGGTTGGTTTAGGGTGGTTTTGGGGTGGATCTATGGTTTTGGGGGATTTTCTTCCAGTTTTGGTGGTGATGCCGTTCTTGTTTGGGGTGTTTTTGATGTTTTTTGGGGTCTCTGTTGGGTTCTGTTGGGTTCTCGTTGGTCATCGTGTTGGAAAAGGGTAAATTGTGGTTTTTGGAGAACATCAGGTAGGTTTAGGGTGTCTTTGGGGTGGATCTATGGTTTTGGTGTATTTTCTTCCAGTTTTGGTGGTGATGCCGTTCTTGTTTGGGGTGTTTTTGACGTTTTTTGGGGTCTCTGTTGGGTTCTGTTGGTTCTCGTTGGTCATCGTGTTGGAAAAGGGTAAATTGTGGTTTTTGGAGAAGAAATCAGGTAGGTTTAGGGTGTCTTTGGGGTGGATCTATGGTTTTGGGGGATTTTCTTCCAGTTTTGGTGGTGATGCCGTTCTTGTTTGGGGTGTTTTTGACGTTTTTTGGGGTCTCCGTTGGGTTTTGTTGCGTTCTCGTTGGTTATCATAGTGGAAAAGTGTAAATTGTTGGTTTTGGAGAAAATCAGGTAGGTTTAGGGTGTCTTTGGTGTGGATCTATGGTTTTGGGGGATTTTCTTCCAGTTTTGGGGGTGATGCCGATATTTTTTGTGGTGTTTTTTACGTGTTTTGGGGTCTCCATTAGGTTTTGTTGGGTTCTTGTTTGTCATTATGTTAAATAGGAGTGGATTGTGGGTTTTGGAGAACATCAGGTAGTTTTAGGGTGGTTTTGGGGTGGATCTATGGTTTTGGGGGATTTTCTTCCAGTTTTGGTGGTGATGCCGTTCTTGTTTGGGGTGTTTTTGACGTTTTTTGGGGTCTCCGTTGGGTTCTGTTGGGTTCTCGTTGGTTATCATGGTGGAAAAGGGTAAATTGTGGGTTTTGGAGAACATCAGGTAGGTTTAGGGTGGTTTTGGGGTGGATCTATGGTTTTGGGGGATTTTCTTCCAGTTTTGGTGGTGATGCCGTTCTTGTTTGGGGTGTTTTTGATGTTTTTTTGGGGTCTCTGTTGGGTTCTGTTGGGTTCTCGTTGGTCATCGTGTTGGAAAAGGGTAAATTGTGGTTTTTGGAGAAGATCAGGTAGGTTTAGGGTGTCTTTGGGGTGGATCTATGGTTTTGGGGGATTTTCTTCCAGTTTTGGTGGTGATGCCGTTCTTGTTTGGGGTGTTTTTGACGTTTTTTGGGGTCTCCGTTGGGTTTTGTTGGGTTCTCGTTGGTTATCATGGTGGAAAAGGGTAAATTGTGGGTTTTGGAGAAAATCAGGTAGGTTTAGGGTGTCTTTGGGGTGGATCTATGGTTTTGGGGGATTTTCTTCCAGTTTTGGGGGTGATGCCGATATTTTTTTGGGTGTTTTTGACGTGTTTTGGGGTCTCCATTAGGTTTTGTTGGGTTCTTGTTTGTCATTATGTTAAATAGGAGTGGATTGTGGGTTTTGGAGAACATCAGGTAGTTTTAGGGTGGTTTTGGGGTGGATCTATGGTTTTGGGGGATTTTCTTCCAGTTTTGGTGGTGATGCCGTTCTTGTTTGGGGTGTTTTTGACGTTTTTTGGGGTCTCTGTTGGGTTCTGTTGGGTTCTCGTTGGTCATCGTGTTGGAAAAGGGTAAATTGTGGGTTTTGGAGAACATCAGGTAGGTTTAGGGTGTCTTTGGGGTGGATCTATGGTTTTGGGGGATTTTCTTCCAGTTTTGGTGGTGATGCCGTTCTTGTTTGGGGTGTTTTTGACGTGTTTTGGTGTCTCCATTAGGTTTTGTTGGGTTCTTGTTTGTCATTATGTTAAATAGGTGTGGATTGTGGTTTTTGGAGAACATCAGGTAGGTTTAGGGTGTCTTTGGGGTGGATCTATGGTTTTGGGGGATTTTCTTCCAGTTTTGGTGGTGATGCCGTTCTTGTTTGGGGTGTTTTTGACGTTTTTTGGGGTCTCCGTTGGGTTTTGTTGGGTTCTCGTTGGTTATCATGGTGGAAAAGGGTAAATTGTGGGTTTTGGAGAACATCAGGTAGGTTTAGGGTGGTTTTGGGGTGGATCTATGGTTTTGGCGTATTTTCTTCCAGTTTTGGTGGTGATGCCGATATTTTTTGTGGTGTTTTTTACGTGTTTTGGGGTCTCCATTAGGTTTTGTTGGGTTCTTGTTTGTCATTATGTTAAATAGGAGTGGATTGTGGGTTTTGGAGAACATCAGGTAGTTTTAGGGTGGTTTTGGGGTGGATCTATGGTTTTGGGGGATTTTCTTCCAGTTTTGGTGGTGATGCCGTTCTTGTTTGGGGTGTTTTTGACGTTTTTTGGGGTCTCTGTTGGGTTCTGTTGTGTTCTTGTTGTTCATCGTGTTGTAAAAGGGTAAATTGTGGGTTTTGGAGAACATCAGGTAGGTTTAGGGTGTCTTTGGGGTGGATCTATGGTTTTGGGGGATTTTCTTCCAGTTTTGGGGGTGATGCCGTTCATGTTTGGGGTGTTTTTGACGTTTTTTGGGGTCTCTGTTGGGTTTTGTTGGGTTCTCGTTGGTTATCATGGTGGAAAAGGGTAAATTGTGGGTTTTGGAGAACATCAGGTAGGTTTAGGGTGTCTTTGGGGTGGATCTATGGTTTTGGGGGATTTTCTTCCAGTTTTGGTGGTGATGCCGATATTTTTTGGGGTGTTTTTGACGTGTTTTGGGGTCTCCATTAGGTTTTGTTGGGTTCTTGTTTGTCATTATGTTAAATAGGAGTGGATTGTGGGTTTTGGAGAACATCAGGTAGTTTTAGGGTGGTTTTGGGGTGGATCTATGGTTTTGGGGGATTTTCTTCCAGTTTTGGTGGTGATGCCGTTCTTGTTTGGGGTGTTTTTGACGTTTTTTGGGGTCTCTGTTGGGTGCTGTTGGGTTCTCGTTGGTCATCGTGTTGGAAAAGGGTAAATTGTGGTTTTTGGAGAAGATCAGGTAGGTTTAGGGTGTCTTTGGGGTGGATCTATTGTTTTGGGGGATTTTCTTCTAGTTTTGGTGTTGATGCCGTTCTTGTTTGGGGTGTTTTTGACGTGTTTTGGTGTCTCCATTAGGTTTTGTTGGGTTCTTGTTTGTCATTATGTTAAATAGGTGTGGATTGTGGTTTTTGGAGGACATCAGGTAGGTTTAGGGTGTCTTTGGGGTGGATCTATGGTTTTGGGGGATTTTCTTCCAGTTTTGGTGGTGATGCCGTTCTTGTTTGGGGTGTTTTTGACGTTTTTTGGGGTCTCTGTTGGGTTCTGTTGGGTTCTCGTTGGTCATCGTGTTGGAAAAGGGTAAATTGTGGTTTTTGGAGAAGATCAGGTAGGTTTAGGGTGTCTTTGGGGTGGATCTATGGTTTTGGGGGATTTTCTTCCAGTTTTGGTGGTGATGCCGTTCTTGTTTGGGGTGTTTTTGACGTGTTTTGGTGTCTCCATTAGGTTTTGTTGGGTTCTTGTTTGTCATTATGTTAAATAGGTGTGGATTGTGGTTTTTGGAGAACATCAGGTAGGTTTAGGGTGTCTTTGGGGTGGATCTATGGTTTTGGGGGATTTTCTTCCAGTTTTGGTGGAGATGCCGTTCTTGTTTGGGGTGTTTTTGACGTTTTTTGGGGTCTCCGTTGGGTTTTGTTGGGTTCTCGTTGGTTATTATGGTGTAAAAGTGTAAATTGTGGGTTTTGGAGAAGATCAGGTAGTTTTAGGGTATTTTTGGGGTGGATCTATGGTTTTGGGGGATTTTCTTCCAGTTTTGGTGGTGATGCCGTTCTTGTTTGGGGTGTTTTTGACGTGTTTGGGGTCTCTGTTGGGTTCTGTTGGGTTCTCGTTGGTCATCGTGTTGGAAAAGGGTAAATTGTGGGTTTTGGAGAACATCAGGTAGGTTTAGGGTGTCTTTGGGGTGGATCTATGGTTTTGGGGGATTTTCTTCCAGTTTTGGGGGTGATGCCGTTCTTGTTTGGGGTGTTTTTGACGTTTTTTGGGGTCTCTGTTGGGTTTTGTTGGGTTCTCGTTGGTTATCATGGTGGAAAAGGGTAAATTGTGGGTTTTGGAGAAAATCAGGTAGGTTTAGGGTGTCTTTGGGGTGGATCTATGGTTTTGGGGGATTTTCTTCCAGTTTTGGTGGTGATGCCGATATTTTTTGGGTTGTTTTTGACGTGTTTTGGTGTCTCCATTAGGTTTTGTTGGGTTCTTGTTTGTCATTATGTTAAATAGGAGTGGATTGTGGGTTTTGGAGAACATCAGGTAGTTTTAGGGTGGTTTTGGGGTGGATCTATGGTTTTGGGGGATTTTCTTCCAGTTTTGGTGGTGATGCCGTTCTTGTTTGGGGTGTTTTTGACGTTTTTTGGGGTCTCTGTTGGGTGCTGTTGGGTTCTCGTTGTTCATCGTGTTGGAAAAGGGTAAATTGTGGTTTTTGGAGAAGATCAGGTAGGTTTAGGGTGTCTTTGGGGTGGATCTATTGTTTTGGGGGATTTTCTTCCAGTTTTGGTGGTGATGCCGTTCTTGTTTGGGGTGTTTTTGACGTGTTTTGGTGTCTCCATTAGGTTTTGTTGGGTTCTTGTTTGTCATTATGTTAAATAGGTGTGGATTGTGGTTTTTGGAGGACATCAGGTAGGTTTAGGGTGTCTTTGGGGTGGATCTATGGTTTTGGGGGATTTTCTTCCAGTTTTGGTGGTGATGCCGTTCTTGTTTGGGGTGTTTTTGACGTTTTTTGGGGTCTCTGTTGGGTTCTGTTGGGTTCTCGTTGGTCATCGTGTTGGAAAAGGGTAAATTGTGGTTTTTGGAGAAGATCAGGTAGGTTTAGGGTGTCTTTGGGGTGGATCTATGGTTTTGGGGGATTTTCTTCCAGTTTTGGTGGTGATGCCGTTCTTGTTTGGGGTGTTTTTGACGTGTTTTGGTGTCTCCATTAGGTTTTGTTGGGTTCTTGTTTGTCATTATGTTAAATAGGTGTGGATTGTGGTTTTTGGAGAACATCAGGTAGGTTTAGGGTGTCTTTGGGGTGGATCTATGGTTTTGGGGGATTTTCTTCCAGTTTTGGTGGAGATGCCGTTCTTGTTTGGGGTGTTTTTGACGTTTTTTGGGGTCTCCGTTGGGTTTTGTTGGGTTCTCGTTGGTTATTATGGTGTAAAAGTGTAAATTGTGGGTTTTGGAGAAGATCAGGTAGTTTTAGGGTATTTTTGGGTGGATCTATGGTTTTGGGGGATTTTCTTCCAGTTTTGGTGGTGATGCCGTTCTTGTTTGGGGTGTTTTTGACGTGTTTGGGGTCTCTGTTGGGTTCTGTTGGGTTCTCGTTGGTCATCGTGTTGGAAAAGGGTAAATTGTGGGTTTTGGAGAACATCAGGTAGGTTTAGGGTGTCTTTGGGGTGGATCTATGGTTTTGGGGGATTTTCTTCCAGTTTTGGGGGTGATGCCGTTCTTGTTTGGGGTGTTTTTGACGTTTTTTGGGGTCTCTGTTGGGTTTTGTTGGGTTCTCGTTGGTTATCATGGTGGAAAAGGGTAAATTGTGGGTTTTGGAGAAAATCAGGTAGGTTTAGGGTGTCTTTGGGGTGGATCTATGGTTTTGGGGGATTTTCTTCCAGTTTTGGTGGTGATGCCGATATTTTTTGGGTTGTTTTTGACGTGTTTTGGTGTCTCCATTAGGTTTTGTTGGGTTCTTGTTTGTCATTATGTTAAATAGGAGTGGATTGTGGGTTTTGGAGAACATCAGGTAGTTTTAGGGTGGTTTTGGGGTGGATCTATGGTTTTGGGGGATTTTCTTCCAGTTTTGGTGGTGATGCCGTTCTTGTTTGGGGTGTTTTTGACGTTTTTTGGGGTCTCTGTTGGGTGCTGTTGGGTTCTCGTTGTTCATCGTGTTGGAAAAGGGTAAATTGTGGTTTTTGGAGAAGATCAGGTAGGTTTAGGGTGTCTTTGGGGTGGATCTATTGTTTTGGGGGATTTTCTTCCAGTTTTGGTGGTGATGCCGTTCTTGTTTGGGGTGTTTTTGACGTGTTTTGGTGTCTCCATTAGGTTTTGTTGGGTTCTTGTTTGTCATTATGTTAAATAGGTGTGGATTGTGGTTTTTGGAGGACATCAGGTAGGTTTAGGGTGTCTTTGGGGTGGATCTATGGTTTTGGGGGATTTTCTTCCAGTTTTGGTGGTGATGCCGTTCTTGTTTGGGGTGTTTTTGACGTTTTTTGGGGTCTCTGTTGGGTTCTGTTGGGTTCTCGTTGGTCATCGTGTTGGAAAAGGGTAAATTGTGGTTTTTGGAGAAGATCAGGTAGGTTTAGGGTGTCTTTGGGGTGGATCTATGGTTTTGGGGGATTTTCTTCCAGTTTTTGGTGGTGATGCCGTTCTTGTTTGGGGTGTTTTTGACGTGTTTTGGTGTCTCCATTAGGTTTTGTTGGGTTCTTGTTTGTCATTATGTTAAATAGGTGTGGATTGTGGTTTTTGGAGAACATCAGGTAGGTTTAGGGTGTCTTTGGGGTGGATCTATGGTTTTGGGGGATTTTCTTCCAGTTTTGGTGGAGATGCCGTTCTTGTTTGGGGTGTTTTTGACGTTTTTTGGGGTCTCCGTTGGGTTTTGTTGGGTTCTCGTTGGTTATCATGGTGGAAAAGGGTAAATTGTGGGTTTTGGAGAACATCAGGTAGGTTTAGGGTGGTTTTGGGGTGGATCTATGGTTTTGGGGGATTTTCTTCCAGTTTTGGGGGTGATGCCGTTCTTGTTTGGGGTGTTTTTGACGTGTTTGGGGTCTCTGTTGGGTTCTGTTGGGTTCTCGTTGGTCATCGTGTTGGAAAAGGGTAAATTGTGGGTTTTGGAGAACATCAGGTAGGTTTAGGGTGTCTTTGGGGTGGATCTATGGTTTTGGGGGATTTTCTTCCAGTTTTGGGGGTGATGCCGTTCTTGTTTGGGGTGTTTTTGACGTTTTTGGGGTCTCTGTTGGGTTTTGTTGGGTTCTCGTTGGTTATCATGGTGGAAAAGGGTAAATTGTGGGTTTTGGAGAAAATCAGGTAGGTTTAGGGTGTCTTTGGGGTGGATCTATGGTTTTGGGGGATTTTCTTCCAGTTTTGGTGGTGATGCCGATATTTTTTGGGTTGTTTTTGACGTGTTTTGGTGTCTCCATTAGGTTTTGTT
>NW_028181100.1:0-54354 GCF_964211825.1 Aythya ferina
GATCTATGGTTCTGGCAGATTTTCTTCCAGTTTTGGGGGTGATGCCGATATTTGTTGGGGTGTTTTTGACGTGTTTTGGGGTCTCCATTAGGTTTTGTTGTGTTCTTGTTTGTCATTATGTTAAATAGGAGTGGATTGTGGGTTTTGGAGAACATCAGGTAGGTTTAGGGTGGTTTTGGGGTGGATCTATGGTTTTGGCGGATTTTCTTCCAGTTTTGGGGGTGATGCCGTTCTTGTTTGGGGTGTTTTTGACGTTTTTTGGGGTCTCCATTAGGTTTTGTTGTGTTCTTGTTTGTCATTATGTTAAATAGGTGTGGATTGTGGGTTTTGGAGAACATCAGGTAGGTTTAGGGTGGTTTTGGGGTGGATCTATGGTTTTGGCGGAATTTCTTCTTTTTTGGGGGTGATGCCGTTCTTGTTTGGGGTGATTTTGACGTTTTTTGGGGTCTCTGTTGGGTTTTGTTGGGTTCTCGTTGGTCATCGTGTTGTAAAAGGCTAATTGTGGGTTTTGGATAACATCAGGTAGGTGTAGGGTGGTTTTGGGGTGGATCTATGGTTTTGGTGTATTTTCTTCCAGTTTTGGGGGTGATGCCTATATTTGTTGGGGTGTTTTTGACGTGTTTTGTGGTCTCCATTAGGTTTTGTTGTGTTCTTGTTTGTCATTATGTTAAATAGGAGTGGATTGTGGGTTTTGGAGAACATCAGGTAGGTTTAGGGTGGTTTTGGGGTGGATCTATGGTTTTGGCGGATTTTCTTCCAGTTTTGGGGGTGATGCCGATATTTTTTGGGGTGTTTTTGACGTTTTTTGGGGTCTCTGTTGGGTTTTGTTGGGTTCTCGTTGGTCATCGTGATGGAAAAGTGTAATTTGTGGGTTTTGGAGAACATCAGGTAGGTTTAGGGTGGTTTTGGGGTGGATCTATGGTTTTGGCGTATTTTCTTCCAGTTTTGCGGGTGATGCTGTTCTTGTTTGGGGAGTTTTTGACGTGTTTTGGGGTCTCCATTAGGTTTTGTTGTGTTCTTGTTTGTCATTATGTTAAATAGGAGTGGATTGTGGGTTTTGGAGAACATCAGGTAGGTTTAGGGTGGTTTTGGTGTGGGTCTATGGTTTTGGGGGATTTTCTTCCAGTTTTGGGGGTGATGCCGATATTTTTTGGGGTGTTTTTGACGTGTTTTGGGGTCTCCATTAGGTTTTGTTGTGTTCTTGTTTGTCTTTATGTTAAATAGGAGTGGATTGTGGGTTTTGGAGAACATCAGGTAGGTGTAGGGTGGTTTTGGGGTGGATCTATGGTTTTGGGGGATTTTCTTCCAGTTTTGGGGGTGATGCCATTTTTGTTTGCGGTGTTTTTAAGTTTTTTGGGGTCTCTGTTGGGTTTTGTTGTGTTCTCGTTGGTCATCGTGTTGGAAAAGTGTAAATTGTGGGTTTTGGAGAACATCAGGTAGGTTTAGGGTGGTTTTGGTGTGGATCTATGGTTTTGGCGTATTTTCTTCCAGTTTTGGGGGTGATGCCGATATTTGTTGGGGTGTTTTTGACGTGTTTTGGGGTCTCCATTAGGTTTTGTTGTGTTCTTGTTTGTCATTATGTTAAATAGGTGTGGATTGTGGGTTTTGGAGAACATCAGGTAGGTTTCGGGTTGTTTTGGGGTGGATCTATGGTTTTGGCGGATTTTCTTCCAGTTTTGGGGGTGATGCCGATATTTGTTGGGGTGTTTTTGACGTGTTTTGGGGTCTCCATTAGGTTTTGTTGTGTTCTTGTTTGTCATTATGTTAAATAGGAGTGGATTGTGGGTTTTGGAGAAGATCAGGTAGGTTTAGGGTGGTTTTGGGGTGGATCTATGGTTTTGGCGTATTTTCTTCCAGTTTTGGGGGTGATGCCGTTCTTGTTTGGGGTGTTTTTGACGTTTTTTGGGGTCTCTGTTGGGTTTTGTTGGGTTCTCGTTGGTCATCGTGTTGGAAAAGTGTAAATTGTGGGTTTTGGAGAACATCAGGTAGGTGTAGGGTGGTTTTGGGGTGGATCTATGGTTCTGGCAGATTTTCTTCCAGTTTTGGGGGTGATGCCGATATTTGTTGGGGTGTTTTTGATGTGTTTTGGTGTCTCCATTAGGTTTTGCTTTGTTCTTGTTTGTCATTATGTTAAATAGGAGTGGATTGTGGGTTTTGGAGAACATCAGGTAGGTTTAGGGTGGTTTTGGGGTGGATCTATGGTTTTGGCGGAATTTCTTCTTTTTTGGGGGTGATGCCGTTCTTGTTTGGGGTGATTTTGACGTTTTTTTGGGGTCTCTGTTGGGTTTTGTTGGGTTCTCGTTGGTCATCGTGTTGGAAAAGTGTAAATTGTGGGTTTTGGAGAACATCAGGTAGGTTTCGGGTGGTTTTGGGGTGGATCTATGGTTTTGGTGTATTTTCTTCCAGTTTTGGGGGTGATGCCTATATTTGTTGGGGTGTTTTTGACGTGTTTTGTGGTCTCCATTAGGTTTTGTTGTGTTCTTGTTTGTCATTATGTTAAATAGAGTGGATTGTGGGTTTTGGAGAACATCAGGTAGGTTTAGGGTGGTTTTGGGGTGGATCTATGGTTTTGGCGGATTTTCTTCCAGTTTTGGGGGTGATGCCGATATTTTTTGGGGTGTTTTTGACGTTTTTTGGGGTCTCTGTTGGGTTTTGTTGGGTTCTCGTTGGTCATCGTGATGGAAAAGTGTAATTTGTGGGTTTTGGAGAACATCAGGTAGGTTTAGGGTGGTTTTGGGGTGGATCTATGGTTTTGGCGTATTTTCTTCCAGTTTTGGGGGTGATGCTGTTCTTGTTTGGGGAGTTTTTGACGTGTTTTGGGGTCTCCATTAGGTTTTGTTGTGTTCTTGTTTGTCATTATGTTAAATAGGAGTGGATTGTGGGTTTTGGAGAACATCAGGTAGGTTTAGGGTGGTTTTGGTGTGGGTCTATGGTTTTGGGGGATTTTCTTCCAGTTTTGGGGGTGATGCCGATATTTTTTGGGGTGTTTTTGACGTGTTTTGGGGTCTCCATTAGGTTTTGTTGTGTTCTTGTTTGTCTTTATGTTAAATAGGAGTGGATTGTGGGTTTTGGAGAACATCAGGTAGGTGTAGGGTGGTTTTGGGGTGGATCTATGGTTTTGGCGGATTTTCTTCGAGTTTTGGGGGTGATGCCGATATTTTTTGGGGTGTTTTTGACGTGTTTTGGGGTCTCCATTAGGTTTTGTTGGGTTCTTGTTTGTCATTATGTTAAATAGGAGTGGATTGTGGGTTTTGGAGAAGATCAGGTAGGTTTAGGGTGGTTTTGGGGTGGATCTATTGTTTTGGCGGATTTTCTTCCAGTTTTGGGGGTGATGCCGTTCTTGTTTGGGGTGTTTTTGACGTGTTTTGGGGTCTCTGTTGGGTTTTGTTGTGTTCTCGTTGGTCATCGTGTTGGAAAAGTGTAAATTGTGGGTTTTGGAGAACATCAGGTAGGTTTCGGGTGGTTTTGGGGTGGATCTATGGTTTTGGGGGATTTTCTTCCAGTTTTGGGGGTGATGCCGATATTTTTTGGGGTGTTTTTGACGTGTATTGGGGTCTCCATTAGGTTTTGTTGTGTTCTTGTTTGTCATTATGTTAAATAGGAGTGGATTGTGGGTTTTGGAGAACATCAGGTAGGTTTAGGGTCGTTTTGGTGTGGGTCTATGGTTTTGGGGGATTTTCTTCCAGTTTTGGGGGTGATGCCGATATTTTTTGGGGTGTTTTTGACGTGTTTTGGGGTCTCCATTAGGTTTTGATTTGTTCTTGTTTGTCTTTATGTTAAATAGAAGTGGATTGTGGGTTTTGGAGAACATCAGGTAGGTTTAGGGTGGTTTTGGGGTGGATCTATGGTTTTGGCGTATTTTCTTCCAGTTTTGGGGGTGATGCCGTTCTTGTTTGGGGTGTTTTTGACGTTTTTTGGGGTCTCTGTTGGGTTTTGTTGGGTTCTCGTTGGTCATCGTGTTGGAAAAGTGTAAATTGTGGGTTTTGGAGAACATCAGGTAGGTTTAGGGTGGTTTTGGTGTGGATCTATGGTTTTGGCGGATTTTCTTCCAGTTTTGGGGGTGATGCCGATATTTGTTGGGGTGTTTTTGACGTGTTTTGGGGTCTCCATTAGGTTTTGTTGTGTTCTTGTTTGTCATTATGTTAAATAGGAGTGGATTGTGGGTTTTGGAGAACATCAGGTAGGTGTAGGGTGGTTTTGGGGTGGATCTATGGTTTTGGTGTATTTTCTTCGAGTTTTGGGGGTGATGCCGTTCTTGTTTGGGGTGTTTTTGACGTTTTTTGGGGTCTCCATTAGGTTTTGTTGTGTTCTTGTTTGTCATTATGTTAAATAGGAGTGGATTGTGGGTTTTGGAGAACATCAGGTAGGTTTCGGGTGGTTTTGGGGTGGATCTATGTTTTTGGCGAATTTTCTTCCAGTTTTGGGGGTGTTGCCGTTCTAGTTTGGGGTGTTTTTGACGTTTTTTGGGGTCTCTGTTGGGTTTTGTTGTGTTCTCGTTGGTCATCGTGTTGGAAAAGGGTAAATTGTGGGTTTTGGAGAACATCAGGTAGGTGTAGGGTGGTTTTGGGGTGGATCTATGGTTTTGGTGTATTTTCTTCCAGTTTTGGGGGTGATGCTCTTCTTGTTTGGGGTGTTTTTGACGTGTTTTGGGGTCTCCATTAGGTTTTGTTGTGTTCTTGTTTGTCATTATGTTAAATAGGAGTGGATTGTGGGTTTTGGAGAACATCAGGTAGGTGTAGGGTGGTTTTGGGGTGGATCTATGGTTTTGGGGGATTTTCTTCCAGTTTTGGGGGTGATGCCGATATTTGTTGGGGTGTTTTTGATGTGTTTTGGGGTCTCCATTAGGTTTTGTTGTGTTCTTGTTTGTCATTATGTTAAATAGGAGTGGATTGTGGGTTTTGGAGAAGATCAGGTAGGTTTAGGGTGGTTTTGGGGTGGATCTATGGTTTTGGCGGATTTTCTTCCAGTTTTGGGGGTGATGCCGTTCTTGTTTGGGGTGTTTTTGACGTGTTTTGGGGTCTCCATTAGGTTTTGTTGTGTTCTTGTTTGTCCTTATGTTAAATAGGAGTGGATTGTGGGTTTTGGAGAAGATCAGGTAGGTTTAGGGTGGTTTTGGGGTGGGTCTATGGTTTTGGCGTATTTTCTTCCAGTTTTGGGGGTGATGCCGTTCTTGTTTGGGGTGTTTTTTAAGTTTTTTGGGGTCTCTGTTGGGTTTTGTTGGGTTCTCGTTGGTCATCGTGTTGGAAAAGTGTAAATTGTGGGTTTTGGAGAACATCAGGTAGGTGTAGGGTGGTTTTGGGGTGGATCTATGGTTTTGGGGGATTTTCTTCCAGTTTTGGGGGTGATGCCATTTTTGTTTGGGGTGTTTTTTAAGGTTTTTGCGGTCTCTGTTGGGTTTTGTTGGCTTCTCGTTGGTCATCATGGTGGAAAAGTTTAAATTGTGGGTTTTGTAGAATATCAGGTAGGTTTAGGGTGGTTTTGGGGTGGATATATGGTACTCAGTTTTTTTTTTTTTTTTGGGGGGGGGGGGATGATCCTGGACTTTTTGTGTTGTTTTTGACGTGTTTTGGGGTCTCCGTTGTGTTTCATTTGGTTTTCCATGGTCATCGTGTTGTAAAAGGGTAAATGTGGGTTTTGGAGAACATCAGGTAGGTTTAGGGTGGTTTTGGGGTGGGTCTATGGTTTTGGCGTATTTTCTTCCAGTTTTGGGGGTGATGCCGATATTTGTTGGGGTGTTTTTGACGTGTTTTGGGGTCTCCATTAGGTTTTGTTGGGTTCTTGTTTTTCATTATGTTAAATAGGTATGGATTGTGGGTTTTGGAGAAGATCAGGTAGGTTTCGGGTGGTTTTGGGGTGGATCTATGGTTTTGGCGGATTTTCTTCGAGTTTGGGGGTGATGCCGTTCTTGTTTGGGGTGTTTTTGACGTGTTTTGGGTCTCCATTAGGTTTTGTTGTGTTCTTGTTTCTCATTATGTTAAATAGGAGTGGATTGTGGGTTTTGGAGAAGATCAGGTAGGTTTAGGGTGGTTTTGGGGTGGATCTATGGTTTTGGCGTATTTTCTTCCAGTTTTGGGGGTGATGCCGTTCTTGTTTGGGGTGTTTTTGACGTTTTTTGGGGTCTCTGTTGGGTTTTGTTAGGTTCTTGTTGGTCATTATGTTAAATAGGTGTGGATTGTGGGTTTTGGAGAACATCAGGTAGGTTTCGGGTGGTTTTGGGGTGGATCTATGGTTTTGGCGGATTTTTCTTCCAGTTTGGGGGGTGATGCCGTTCTTGTTTGGGGTGTTTTTGACGTTTTTTGGGGTCTCTGTTGGGTTTTGTTGTGTTCTCGTTGGTCATCGTGTTGGAAAAGTGTAAATTGTGGGTTTTGGTGAAGATCAGGTAGGTTTAGGGTGGTTTTGGGGTGGATCTATGGTTTTGGCGGATTTTCTTCCAATTTTGGGGGTGATGCCGTTCTTGTTTGGGGTGTTTTTGACGTGTTTTGGGGTCTCTGTTGGGTTTTGTTGTGTTCTCGTTGGTCATCGTGTTGGAAAAGGGTAAATTGTGGGTTTTGGAGAACATCAGGTAGGTTTAGGGTGGTTTTGGGGTGGAACTATGGTTTTGGCGTATTTTCTTCCAGTTTTGGGGGTGATGCCGATATTTTTTGGGGTGTTTTTGACGTGTATTTGGGGTCTCCATTAGGTTTTGTTGTGTTCTTGTTTGTCATTATGTTAAATAGGAGTGGATTGTGGGTTTTGGAGAACATCAGGTAGGTTTAGGGTGGTTTTGGGGTGGATCTATGGTTTTGGGGGATTTTCTTCCAGTTTTGGGGGTGATGCCGATATTTGTTGGGGTGTTTTTGATGTGTTTTGGTGTCTCCATTAGGTTTTGTTGTGTTCTTGTTTGTCATTATGTTAAATAGGAGTGGATTGTGGGTTTTGGAGAAGATCAGGTAGGTTTAGGGTGGTTTTGGGGTGGATCTATGGTTTTGGCGGATTTTCTTTCAGTTTTGGGGGTGTGCCGTTCTTGTTTGGGGTGTTTTTGACGTTTTTGGGGTCTCTGTTGGGTTTTGTTGGGTTCTCGTTGGTCATCGTGTTGGAAAAGGGGTAAATTGTGGGTTTTGGAGAACATCAGGTAGGTTTAGGGTGGTTTTGGGGTGGATCTATGGTTTTGGCGGATTTTCTTCCAATTTTGGGGGTGATGCCGTTCTTGTTTGGGGTGTTTTTGACGTTTTTTGGGGTCTCTGTTGGGTTTTGTTGTGTTCTCGTTGGTCATCGTGTTGGAAAAGTGTAAATTGTGGGTTTTGGTGAAGATCAGGTAGGTTTAGGGTGGTTTTGGGGTGGATCTATGGTTTTGGCGGATTTTCTTCCAATTTTGGGGGTGATGCCGTTCTTGTTTGGGGTGTTTTTGACGTGTTTTGGGGTCTCTGTTGGGTTTTGTTGTGTTCTCGTTGGTCATCGTGTTGGAAAAGGGTAAATTGTGGGTTTTGGAGAACATCAGGTAGGTTTAGGGTGGTTTTGGGTGGAACTATGGTTTTGGCGTATTTTCTTCCAGTTTTGGGGGTGATGCCGATATTTTTTGGGGTGTTTTTGACGTGTATTGGGGTCTCCATTAGGTTTTGTTGTGTTCTTGTTTGTCATTATGTTAAATAGGAGTGGATTGTGGGTTTTGGAGAACATCAGGTAGGTTTAGGGTGGTTTTGGGGTGGATCTATGGTTTTGGGGGATTTTCTTCAGTTTTGGGGGTGATGCCGATATTTGTTGGGGTGTTTTTGATGTGTTTTGGTGTCTCCATTAGGTTTTGTTGTGTTCTTGTTTGTCATTATGTTAAATAGGAGTGGATTGTGGGTTTTGGAGAAGATCAGGTAGGTTTAGGGTGGTTTTGGGGTGGATCTATGGTTTTGGCGGATTTTCTTTCAGTTTTGGGGGTGTGCCGTTCTTGTTTGGGGTGTTTTTGACGTTTTTTGGGGTCTCTGTTGGGTTTTGTTGGGTTCTCGTTGGTCATCGTGTTGGAAAAGGGTAAATTGTGGGTTTTGGAGAACATCAGGTAGGTTTAGGGTGGTTTTGGGGTGGATCTATGGTTTTGGCGGATTTTCTTCCAATTTTGGGGGTGATGCCGTTCTTGTTTGGGGTGTTTTTGACGTTTTTTGGGGTCTCTGTTGGGTTTTGTTAGGTTCTTGTTGGTCATTATGTTAAATAGGTGTGGATTGTGGGTTTTGGAGAACATCAGGTAGGTTTAGGGTGGTTTTGGTGTGGATCTATGGTTTTGGCGGATTTTCTTCCAGTTTTGGGGGTGATGCCGTTCTTGTTTGGGGTGTTTTTTAAGGTTTTTGTGGTCTCTGTTTGGTTTTGTTGGGTTCTCGTTGGTCATCGTGTTGGAAAAGGGTAAATTGTGGGTTTTGGAGAACATCAGGTAGGTTTAGGGTGGTTTTGGGGTGGATCTATGGTTTTGGCGTATTTTCTTCCAGTTTTGGGGGTGATGCCATTTTTGTTTGCGGTGTTTTTTAAGGTTTTTGGGGTCTCTGTTGGGTTTTGTTGGGTTCTCGTTGGTCATCGTGTTGGAAAATTGTAAATTGTGGGTTTTGGAGAACATCAGGTAGGTTTAGGGTGGTTTTGGTGTGGATCTATGGTTTTGGCGTATTTTCTTCCAGGTTTGGGGGTGATGCCGATATTTGTTGGGGTGTTTTTGACGTGTTTTGGGGTCTCCATTAGGTTTTGTTGTGTTCTTGTTTGTCATTATGTTAAATAGGTGTGGATTGTGGGTTTTGGAGAACATCAGGTAGGTTTAGGGTGGTTTTGGGGTGGATCTATGGTTTTGGCGGATTTTCTTCCAGTTTTGGGGGTGTTGCCGTTCTAGTTTGGGGTGTTTTTGACGTTTTTTGGGGTCTCTGTTGGGTTTTGTTGTGTTCTCGTTGGTCATCGTGTTGGAAAAGGGTAAAGTGTGGGTTTTGGAGAACATCAGGTAGGTTTCGGGTTGTTTTGGGGTGGATCTATGGTTTTGGCGGATTTTCTTCCAGTTTTGGGGGTGATGCCGATATTTGTTGGGGTGTTTTTGACGTGTTTTGGGGTCTCCATTAGGTTTTGTTGTGTTCTTGTTTGTCATTATGTTAAATAGGAGTGGATTGTGGGTTTTGGAGAAGATCAGGTAGGTTTAGGGTAGTTTTGGGGTGGATCTATGGTTTGGCGAATTTTCTTCCAGTTTTGGGGGTGATGCCGATATTTCTTGGGGTGTTTTTGACGTGTTTTGGAGTCTCCATTAGGTTTTGTTGTGTTCTTGTTTGTCATTATGTTAAATAGGAGTGGATTGTGGGTTTTGGAGAAGATCAGGTAGGTTTAGGGTGGTTTTGGGGTGGATCTATGGTTTTGGCGTATTTTCTTCCAGTTTTGGGGGTGATGCCGTTCTTGTTTGGGGTGTTTTTGACGTTTTTTGGGGTCTCCGTTGGGTTCTGTTGGTTCTCGTTGGTCATCGTGTTGGAAAAGTGTAAATTGTGGGTTTTGGAGAACATCAGTTAGGTGTAGGGTGGTTTTGGTGTGGATCTATGGTTCTGGCAGATTTTCTTCCAGTTTTGGGGGTGATGCCGATATTTGTTGGGGTGTTTTTGACGTGTTTTGGGGTCTCCATTAGGTTTTGTTGTGTTCTTGTTTGTCATTATGTTAAATAGGAGTGGATTGTGGGTTTTGGAGAACATCAGGTAGGTGTAGGGTGGTTTTGGGGTGGATCTATGGTTTTGGCGTATTTTCTTCCAGTTTTGGGGGTGATGCCGTTTCTTGTTTGGGGTGTTTTTGACGTTTTTTGGGGTCTCCATTAGGTTTTGTTGTGTTCTTGTTTGTCATTATGTTAAATAGGAGTGGATTGTGGGTTTTGGAGAACATCAGGTAGGTTTAGGGTGGTTTTGGGGTGGATCTATGGTTTTGGCGGATTTTCTTCCAGTTTTGGGGTGATGCCGATATTTTTTGGGGTGTTTTTGACGTTTTTTGGGGTCTCTGTTGGGTTTTGTTGGGTTCTCGTTGGTCATCGTGATGGAAAAGGGTAATTTGTGGGTTTTGGAGAACATCAGGTAGGTTTAAGGTGTTTTGGGGTGGATCTATGGTTTTGGCGTATTTTCTTCCAGTTTTGGGGGTGATGCTGTTCTTGTTTGGGGAGTTTTTGACGTGTTTTGGGGTCTCCATTAGGTTTTGTTGTGTTCTTGTTTGTCATTATGTTAAATAGGAGTGGATTGTGGGTTTTGGAGAACATCAGGTAGGTTTAGGGTGGTTTTGGTGTGGGTCTATGGTTTTGGGGGATTTTCTTCCAGTTTTGGGGGGTGATGCCGATATTTTTTGGGGTGTTTTTGACGTGTTTTGGGGTCTCCATTAGGTTTTGTTGTGTTCTTGTTTGTCTTTATGTTAAATAGGAGTGGATTGTGGGTTTTGGAGAACATCAGGTAGGTGTAGGGTGGTTTTGGGGTGGATCTATGGTTTTGGGGGATTTTCTTCCAGTTTTGGGGGTGATGCCATTTTTGTTTGCGGTGTTTTTTAAGTTTTTTGGGGTCTCTGTTGGGTTTTGTTGTGTTCTCGTTGGTCATCGTGTTGGAAAAGTGTAAATTGTGGGTTTTGGAGAACATCAGGTAGGTTTAGGGTGGTTTTGGTGTGGATCTATGGTTTTGGGGGATTTTCTTCCAGTTTTGGGGGTGATGCCGATATTTGTTGGGGTGTTTTTGACGTGTTTTGGGGTCTCCATTAGGTTTTGTTGTGTTCTTGTTTGTCATTATGTTAAATAGGTGTGGATTGTGGGTTTTGGAGAACATCAGGTAGGTTTCGGGTGGTTTTGGGGTGGATCTATGGTTTTGGCGGATTTTCTTCCAGTTTTGGGGGTGATGCCGATATTTGTTGGGGTGTTTTTGACGTGTTTTGGGGTCTCCATTAGGTTTTGTTGTGTTCTTGTTTGTCATTATGTTAAATAGGAGTGGATTGTGGGTTTTGGAGAAGATCAGGTAGGTTTAGGGTGGTTTTGGGGTGGATCTATGGTTTTGGCGTATTTTCTGCCAGTTTTGGGGGTGATGCCGTTCTTGTTTGGGGTGTTTTTGACGTTTTTTGGGGTCTCCGTTGGGTTCTGTTGGGTTCTCGTTGGTCATCGTGTTGGAAAAGGGTAAATTGTGGGTTTTGGAGAACATCAGTTAGGTGTAGGGTGGTTTTGGGGTGGATCTATGTTCTGGCAGATTTTCTTCCAGTTTTGGGGGTGATGCCGATATTTGTTGGGGTGTTTTTGACGTGTTTTGGGGTCTCCATTAGGTTTTGTTGTGTTCTTGTTTGTCATTATGTTAAATAGGAGTGGATTGTGGGTTTTGGAGAACATCAGGTAGGTTTAGGGTGGTTTTGGGGTGGATCTATGGTTTTGGGGATTTTCTTCCAGTTTTGGGGGTGATGCCGATATTTTTTGGGGTGTTTTTGACGTTTTTTGGGGTCTCTGTTGGGTTTTGTTGGGTTCTCGTTGGTCATCGTGATGGAAAAGGGTAATTGTGGGTTTTGGAGAACATCAGGTAGGTTTAGGGTGGTTTTGGGGTGGATCTATGGTTTTGGCGTATTTTCTTCCAGTTTTGGGGGTGATGCTGTTCTTGTTTGGGGAGTTTTTGACGTGTTTTGGGGTCTCCATTAGGTTTTGTTGTGTTCTTGTTGTCATTATGTTAAATAGGAGTGGATTGTGGGTTTTGGAGAACATCAGGTAGGTTTAGGGTGGTTTTGGTGTGGGTCTATGGTTTTGGGGGATTTTCTTCCAGTTTTGGGGGTGATGCCGATATTTTTTGGGGTGTTTTTGACGTGTTTTTGGGGTCTCCATTAGGTTTTGTTGTGTTCTTGTTTGTCTTTATGTTAAATAGGAGTGGATTGTGGGTTTTGGAGAACATCAGGTAGGTGTAGGGTGGTTTTGGGGTGGATCTATGGTTTTGGGGGATTTTCTTCCAGTTTTGGGGGTGATGCCATTTTTGTTTGCGGTGTTTTTTAAGTTTTTTGGGGTCTCTGTTGGGTTTTGTTGTGTTCTCGTTGGTCATCGTGTTGGAAAAGTGTAAATTGTGGGTTTTGGAGAACATCAGGTAGGTTTAGGGTGGTTTTGGTGTGGATCTATGGTTTTGGGGGATTTTCTTCCAGTTTTGGGGGTGATGCCGATATTTGTTGGGGTGTTTTTGACGTGTTTTGGGGTCTCCATTAGGTTTGTTGTGTTCTTGTTTGTCATTATGTTAAATAGGTGTGGATTGTGGGTTTTGGAGAACATCAGGTAGGTTTTCGGGTGGTTTTGGGGTGGATCTATGGTTTTGGCGGATTTTCTTCCAGTTTTGGGGGTGATGCCGATATTTGTTGGGGTGTTTTTGACGTGTTTTGGGGTCTCCATTAGGTTTGTTGTGTTCTTGTTTGTCATTATGTTAAATAGGAGTGGATTGTGGGTTTTGGAGAAGATCAGGTAGGTTTAGGGTGGTTTTGGGGTGGATCTATGGTTTTTGGCGTATTTTCTGCCAGTTTTGGGGGTGATGCCGTTCTTGTTTGGGGTGTTTTTTGACGTTTTTTGGGGTCTCCGTTGGGTTCTGTTGGGTTCTCGTTGGTCATCGTGTTGGAAAAGGGTAAATTGTGGGTTTTGGAGAACATCAGTTAGGTGTAGGGTGGTTTTGGGGTGGATCTATGGTTCTGGCAGATTTTCTTCCAGTTTTGGGGGTGATGCCGATATTTGTTGGGGTGTTTTTGACGTGTTTTGGGGTCTCCATTAGGTTTTGTTGTGTTCTTGTTTGTCATTATGTTAAATAGGAGTGGATTGTGGGTTTTGGAGAACATCAGGTAGGTTTAGGGTGGTTTTGGGGTGGATCTATGGTTTTGGCGGATTTTCTTCCAGTTTTGGGGGTGATGCCGATATTTTTTGGGGTGTTTTTGACGTTTTTTGGGGTCTCCATTAGGTTTTGTTGTGTTCTTGTTTGTCATTATGTTAAATAGGAGTGGATTGTGGGTTTTGGAGAACATCAGGTAGGTTTAGGGTGGTTTTGGGGTGGATCTATGGTTTTGGGGGATTTTCTTCCAGTTTTGGGGGTGATGCCGATATTTTTTGGGGTGTTTTTGACGTTTTTTGGGGTCTCTGTTGGGTTTTGTTGGGTTCTCGTTGGTCATCGTGATGGAAAAGGGTAATTTGTGGGTTTTGGAGAACATCAGGTAGGTTTAGGGTGGTTTTGGGGTGGATCTATGGTTTTGGCGTATTTTCTTCCAGTTTTGGGGGTGATGCTGTTCTTGTTTGGGGAGTTTTTGACGTGTTTTGGGGTCTCCATTAGGTTTTGTTGTGTTCTTGTTTGTCATTATGTTAAATAGGAGTGGATTGTGGGTTTTGGAGAACATCAGGTAGGTTTAGGGTGGTTTTGGTGTGGGTCTATGGTTTTGGGGGATTTTCTTCCAGTTTTGGGGGTGATGCCGATATTTTTTGGGGTGTTTTTGACGTGTTTTGGGGTCTCCATTAGGTTTTGTTGTGTTCTTGTTTGTCTTTATGTTAAATAGGAGTGGATTGTGGGTTTTGGAGAACATCAGGTAGGTGTAGGGTGGTTTTGGGGTGGATCTATGGTTTTGGGGGATTTTCTTCCAGTTTTGGGGGTGATGCCATTTTTGTTTGCGGTGTTTTTTAAGTTTTTTGGGGTCTCTGTTGGGTTTTGTTGTGTTCTCGTTGGTCATCGTGTTGGAAAAGTGTAAATTGTGGGTTTTGGAGAACATCAGGTAGGTTTAGGGTGGTTTTGGGGTGGATCTATGGTTTTGGCGTATTTTCTTCCAGTTTTGGGGGTGATGCCGATATTTGTTGGGGTGTTTTTGACGTGTTTTGGGGTCTCCATTAGGTTTTGTTGTGTTCTTGTTTGTCATTATGTTAAATAGGTGTGGATTGTGGGTTTTGGAGAACATCAGGTAGGTTTCGGGTTGTTTTGGGGTGGATCTATGGTTTTGGCGGATTTTCTTCCAGTTTTGGGGGTGATGCCGATATTTGTTGGGGTGTTTTTGACGTGTTTTGGGGTCTCCATTAGGTTTTGTTATGTTCTTGTTTGTCATTATGTTAAATAGGAGTGGATTGTGGGTTTTGGAGAAGATCAGGTAGGTTTAGGGTGGTTTTGGGGTGGATCTATGGTTTTGGCGTATTTTCTTCCAGTTTTGGGGGTGATGCCGTTCTTGTTTGGGGTGTTTTTGACGTTTTTTGGGGTCTCTGTTGGGTTTTGTTGGGTTCTCGTTGGTCATCGTGTTGGAAAAGTGTAAATTGTGGGTTTTGGAGAACATCAGTTAGGTGTAGGGTGGTTTTGGTGTGGATCTATGGTTTTGGTGTATTTTCTTCCAGTTTTGGGGGTGATGCCGATATTTGTTGGGGTGTTTTTGACGTGTTTTGGGGTCTCCATTAGGTTTTGTTGTGTTCTTGTTTGTCATTATGTTAAATAGGAGTGGATTGTGGGTTTTGGAGAACATCAGGTAGGTTTAGGGTGGTTTTGGTGTGGGTCTATGGTTTTGGGGGATTTTCTTTTAGTTTTGGGGGTGATGCCGATATTTTTTGGGGTGTTTTTGACGTGTTTTGGGGTCTCCATTAGGTTTTGTTTTGTTCTTGTTTGTCTTTATGTTAAATAGGAGTGGATTGTGGGTTTTGGAGAACATCAGGTAGGTGTAGGGTGGTTTTGGGGTGGATCTATGGTTGGTGTATTTTCTTTCAGTTTTGGGGGTGATGCCGTTCTTGTTTGGGGTGTTTTTTAAGGTTTTTGGGGTCTCTGTTGGGTTTTGTTGGGTTCTCGTTGGTCATCATGGTGGAAAAGTGTAAATTGTGGGTTTTGTAGAATATCAGGTAGGTTTAGGGTGGTTTTGGGGTGGATATATGGTACTCAGTTGTTTTTTTTTTTGGGGGGGGGGGGGGGATGATCCTGGACTTTTTGTGTTGTTTTTGACGTGTTTTGGGGTCTCCGTTGTGTTTCGTTTGGTTTTCCATGGTCATCGTGTTGTAAAAGGGTAAATTGTGGGTTTTGGAGAACTTCAGGTCGGTTTAGGGGGACTTTTCGCGTGGATTCATGGTATTTGGGGTTTTCTTCTATTTTGGAGAGTGATCCTCTCCTTTCTTCGTGTGATTTTGAAGTGTTTTGGGGTTTCCGTTGCGTTTCGTTGAGTTCCTAATGCGTTTTATGTTGGTTGGGAGAGTGCTTTGGGATTAGGAGAACATGAGGTAGGTTTAGGGTGTCCTTGGGGTGGATCTATGGTATTTGGGGTTTTCTTCCAGTTTTGGGGGTGATGCCGATATTTTTTGGGGTGTTTTTGACGTGTTTTGGGGTCTCCATTAGGTTTTGTTGTGTTCTTGTTGGTCATTATGTTAAATAGGAGTGGATTGTGGGTTTTGGAGAACATCAGGTAGGTTTCGGTTGTTTTTGGGGTGGATCTATGGTTTTGGCGGATTTTCTTCCAGTTTTGGGGGTGATGCCGATAGTTTTTGGGGTGTTTTTGACGTTTTTTGGGGTCTCTGTTGGGTTTTTTTGGGTTCTCGTTGGTCATCGTGATGGAAAAGTGTAATTTGTGGGTTTTGGAGAACATCAGGTAGGTTTAGGGTGGTTTTGGGGTGGATCTATGGTTTTGGCGGATTTTCTTCGAGTTTTGGGGGTGATGCCGATATTTTTTGGGGTGTTTTGACGTGTTTTGGGTCTCCATTAGGTTTTGTTGTGTTCTTGTTTGTCATTATGTTAAATAGGTGTGGATTGTGGGTTTTGGAGAACATCAGGTAGGTTTCGGGTGGTTTTGGGTGGATCTATGGTTTTGGCGTATTTTCTTCCAGTTTTGGGGGTGATGCCGTTCTTGTTTGGGGTGTTTTTGACGTGTTTTGGGGTCTCTGTTGGGTTTTGTTGTGTTCTCGTTGGTCATCGTGTTGGAAAAGTGTAAATTGTGGGTTTTGGAGAACATCAGGTAGGTTTAGGGTGGTTTTGGGGTGGATCTATGGTTTTGGGGGATTTTCTTCCAGTTTTGGGGGTGATGCCATTTTTGTTTGGGGTGTTTTTTAATGTTTTTGGGGTCTCTGTTTGGTTTTGTTGGGTTCTCGTTGGTCATCGTGTTGGAAAAGTGTAAATTGTGGGTTTTGGAGAACATCAGGTAGGTTTAGGGTGGTTTTGGTGTGGATCTATGGTTTTGGCGTATTTTCTTCCAGTTTTGGGGGTGATGCCGATATTTGTTGGGGTGTTTTTGACGTGTTTTGGGGTCTCCATTAGGTTTTGTTGTGTTCTTGTTTGTCATTATGTTAAATAGGTGTGGATTGTGGGTTTTGGAGAACATCAGGTAGGTTTAGGGTGGTTTTGGGGTGGATCTATGGTTTTGGCGGATTTTCTTCCAGTTTTGGGGGTGTTGCCGTTCTAGTTTGGGGTGTTTTTGACGTTTTTTTGGGGTCTCTGTTGGGTTTTGTTGTGTTCTCGTTGGTCATCGTGTTGGAAAAGTGTAAATTGTGGGTTTTGGAGAACATCAGGTAGGTTTCGGGTGGTTTTGGGGTGGATCTATGGTTTTGGCGGATTTTCTTCCAGTTTTGGGGGTGATGCTGTTCTTGTTTGGGGTGTTTTTGACGTGTTTTGGGGTCTCCATTAGGTTTTGTTGTGTTCTTGTTTGTCATTATGTTAAATAGGAGTGGATTGTGGGTTTTGGAGAAGATCAGGTAGGTTTAGGGTAGTTTTGGGGTGGATCTATGGTTTTTGCGGATTTTCTTCCAGTTTTGGGGGTGATGCCGATATTTCTTGGGGTGTTTTTGACGTGTTTTGGATTCTCCATTAGGTTTTGTTGTGTTCTTGTTTGTCATTATTTTAAATAGAAGTGGATTGTGGGTTTTGGAGAAGATCAGGTAGGTTTAGGGTGGGTTTGGGGTGGATCTATGGTTTTGGCGGATTTTCTTCGAGTTTTGGGGGTGATGCCGTTCTTGTTTGGGGTGTTTTTGACGTTTTTTGGGGTCTCTGTTGGGTTTTGTTGGCTTCTCGTTGGTCATCATGGTGGAAAAGTGTAAATTGTGGGTTTTGTAGAATATCAGGTAGGTTTAGGGTGGTTTTGGGGTGGATATATGGTACTCAGTTTTTTTTTTTTTTTTTTTTTTGGGGGGGGATGATCCTGGACTTTTTGTGTTGTTTTTGACGTGTTTTGGGGTCTCCGTTGTGTTTCGTTTGGTTTTCCATGGTCATCGTGTTGTAAAAGGGTAAATTGTGGGTTTTGGAGAACTTCAGGTAGGTTTAGGGGGACTTTTCGCGTGGATTCATGGTATTTGGGGTTTTCTTCTATTTTGGAGAGTGATCCTCTCCTTTCTTCGTGTGATTTTGAAGTGTTTTGGGGTTTCCGTTGCGTTTCGTTGAGTTCCTAATGCGTTTTATGTTGGTTGGGAGAGTGCTTTGGGATTAGGAGAACATGAGGTAGGTTTAGGGTGTCCTTGGGGTGGATCTATGGTATTTGGGGTTTTCTTCCAGTTTTGGGGGTGATGCCGATATTTTTTGGGGTGTTTTTGACGTGTTTTGGGGTCTCCATTAGGTTTTGTTGGGTTCTTGTTTGTCATTATGTTAAATAGGAGTGGATTGTGGGTTTTGGAGAACATCAGGTGGGTTTAGGGTGGTTTTGGGGTGGATCTATGGTTTTGGCGGATTTTCTTCGAGTTTTGGGGGTGATGCCGTTCTTGTTTGGGGTGTTTTTGACGTTTTTTGGGGTCTCTGTTGGGTTTTGTTGGGTTCTCGTTGGTCATCGTGTTGTAAAAGGCTAATTGTGGGTTTTGGAGAACATCAGGTAGGTTTAGGGTGGTTTTGGGGTGGATCTATGGTTTTGGCGTATTTTCTTCCAGTTTTGGGGGTGATGCCGATATTTGTTGGGGTGTTTTTGACGTGTTTTGGGGTCTCCATTAGGTTTTGTTGTGTTCTTGTTTGTCATTATTTTAAATAGGTGTGGATTGTGGGTTTTGGAGAAGATCAGGTAGGTTTAGGGTGGTTTTGGGGTGGATCTATGGTTTTGGCGGATTTTCTTCCAGTTTTGGGGGTGATGCCGTTCTTGTTTGCGGTATTTTTTAAGGTTTTTGGGGTCTCTGTTGGGTTTTGTTGGGTTCTCGTTGGTCATCGTGTTGGAAAAGTGTAAATTGTGGGTTTTGGAGAACATCAGGTAGGTTTAGGGTGGTTTTGGTGTGGATCTATGGTTTTGGCGTATTTTCTTCCAGTTTTGGGGGTGATGCCGATATTTGTTGGGGTGTTTTTGACGTGTTTTGGGGTCTCCATTAGGTTTTGTTGTGTTCTTGTTTGTCATTATGTTAAATAGGTGTGGATTGTGGGTTTTGGAGAACATCAGGTAGGTTTAGGGTGGTTTTGGGTTGGATCTATGGTTTTGGCGGATTTTCTTCCAGTTTTGGGGTTGTTGTCGTTCTAGTTTGGGGTGTTTTTGACGTTTTTTGGGGTCTCTGTTGGGTTTTGTTGTGTTCTCGTTGGTCATCGTGTTGGAAAAGGGTAAATTGTGGGTTTTGGAGAAGATCAGGTAGGTTTAGGGTGGTTTTGGGGTGGATCTATGGTTTTGGGGGATTTTCTTCCAGTTTTGGGGGTGATGCTGTTCTTGTTTGGGGTGTTTTTGACGTGTTTTGGGGTCTCCATTAGGTTTTGTTGTGTTCTTGTTTGTCATTATGTTAAATAGGAGTGGATTGTGGGTTTTGGAGAAGATCAGGTAGGTTTAGGGTGGTTTTGGGGTGGATCTATGGTTTTGGCGTATTTTCTTCCAGTTTTGGGGGTGATGCCGTTCTTGTTTGGGGTGTTTTTGACGTTTTTTGGGGTCTCTGTTGGGTTTTGTTGGGTTCTCGTTGGTCATCGTGTTGGAAAAGTGTAAATTGTGGGTTTTGGAGAACATCAGTTAGGTGTAGGGTGGTTTTGGGGTGGATCTATGGTTTTGGTGTATTTTCTTCCAGATTTGGGGGTGATGCCGATATTTGTTGGGGTGTTTTTGACGTGTTTTGGGGTCTCCATTAGGTTTTGTTGTGTTCTTGTTTTTCATTATGTTAAATAGGTATGGATTGTGGGTTTTGGAGAAGATCAGGTAGGTTTAGGGTGGTTTTGGGGTGGATCTATGGTTTTGGCGGATTTTCTTCCAGTTTTGGGGGTGATGCCGTTCTTGTTTGGGGTGTTTTTTAAGGTTTTTGGGGTCTCTGTTGGGTTTTGTTGTGTTCTCGTTGGTCATCATGGTGGAAAAGTGTAAATTGTGGGTTTTGTAGAATATCAGGTAGGTTTAGGGTGGTTTTGGGGTGGATATATGGTACTCAGTTTTTTTTTTTTTTTTTTGGGGGGGGGGGGATGATCCTGGACTTTTTGTGTTGTTTTTGACGTGTTTTGGGGTCTCCGTTGTGTTTCGTTTGGTTTTCCATGGTCATCGTGTTGTAAAAGGGTAAATTGTGGGTTTTGGAGAACTTCAGGTAGGTTTAGGGGGACTTTTCGCGTGGATTCATGGTATTTGGGGTTTTCTTCTATTTTGGAGAGTGATCCTCTCCTTTCTTCGTGTGATTTTGAAGTGTTTTGGGGTTTCCGTTGCGTTTCGTTGAGTTCCTAATGCGTTTTATGTTGGTTGGGAGAGTGCTTTGGGATTAGGAGAACATCAGGTAGGTTTAGGGTGGTTTTGGGGTGGATCTATGGTATTTGGGGTTTTCTTCCAGTTTTGGGGGTGATGCCGATATTTTTTGGGGTGTTTTTGACGTGTTTTGGGGTCTCCATTAGGTTTTGTTGGGTTCTTGTTTGTCATTATGTTAAATAGGAGTGGATTGTGGGTTTTGGAGATCATCAGGTGGGTTTAGGGTGGTTTTGGTGTGGATCTATGGTTTTGGCGGATTTTCTTCGAGTTTTGGGGGTGATGCCGTTCTTGTTTGGGGTGTTTTTGACGTTTTTTGGGGTCTCTGTTGGGTTTTGTTGGGTTCTCGTTGGTCATCGTGTTGTAAAAGGCTAATTGTGGGTTTTGGAGAACATCAGGTAGGTTTAGGGTGGTTTTGTGGTGGATCTATGGTTTTGGTGTATTTTCTTCGAGTTTTGGGGGTGATGCTGTTCTTGTTTGGGGTGTTTTTGACGTGTTTTGGGGTCTCCATTAGGTTTTGTTGTGTTCTTGTTTGTCATTATGTTAAATAGGAGTGGATTGTGGTTTTTGGAGAAGATCAGGTAGGTTTCGGGTGTTTTTGGGGTGGATCTATGGTTTTGGCGGATTTTCTTCCAGTTTTGGGGGTGATGCCGTTCTTGTTTGGGGTGTTTTTGACGTTTTTTGGGGTCTCTGTTGGGTTTTGTTGGGTTCTCGTTGGTCATCGTGATGGAAAAGGGTAATTTGTGGGTTTTGGAGAACATCAGGTAGGTTTAGGGTGGTTTTGGGGTGGATCTATGGTTTTGGCGGATTTTCTTCCAGTTTTGGGGGTGATGCCGTTCTTGTTTGGGGTGTTTTTGACGTGTTTTGGGGTCTCTGTTGGGTTTTGTTGTGTTCTCGTTGGTCATCGTGTTGGACAAGTGTAAATTGTGGGTTTTGGAGAACATCAGGTAGGTTTCGGGTAGTTTTTGGGTGGATCTATGGTTTTGGCGTATTTTCTTCCAGTTTTGGGGGTGATGCCGATATTTGTTTGGGGTGTTTTTGACGTGTTTTGGGGTCTCCATTAGGTTTTGTTGTGTTCTTGTTTGTCATTATGTTAAATAGGTGTGGATTGTGGGTTTTGGAGAACATCAGGTAGGTTTCGGGTGGTTTTGGGGTGGATCTATGGTTTTGGCGGATTTTCTTCCAGTTTTGGGGGTGTTGCCGTTCTAGTTTGGGGTGTTTTTGACGTTTTTTGGGGTCTCTGTTGGGTTTTGTTGTGTTCTCGTTGGTCATCGTGTTGGAAAAGGGTAAATTGTGGGTTTTGGAGAACATCAGGTAGGTTTCGGGTGGTTTTGGGGTGGATCTATGGTTTTGGCGGATTTTCTTCCAGTTTTGGGGGTGATGCTGTTCTTGTTTGGGGTGTTTTTGACGTGTTTTGGGGTCTCCATTAGGTTTTGTTGTGTTCTTGTTTGTCATTATGTTAAATAGGAGTGGATTGTGGGTTTTGGAGAACATCAGGTAGGTTTAGGGTAGTTTTGGGGTGGATCTATGGTTTTGGCGGATTTTCTTCCAGTTTTGTTGGTGATACCGATATTTCTTGGGGTGTTTTTGACGTGTTTTGGAGTCTCCATTAGGTTTTGTTGTGTTCTTGTTTGTCATTATGTTAAATAGGAGTGGATTGTGGGTTTTGGAGAAGATCAGGTAGGTTTAGGGTGGTTTTGGGGTGGATCTATGGTTTTGGTGGATTTTCTTCCAGTTTTGGGGGTGATGCCGTTCTTGTTTGGGGTGTTTTTGACGTTTTTTGGGGTCTCTGTTGGGTTTTGTTGTGTTCTCGTTGGTCATCGTGTTGGAAAAGTGTAAATTGTGGGTTTTGGAGAACATCAGGTAGGTTTCGGGTGGTTTTGGGGTGGATCTATGGTTTTGGTGTATTTCCTTCCAGTTTTGGGGGTGATGCCGATATTTGTTGGGGTGTTTTTGACGTGTTTTGGGGTCTCCATTAGGTTTTGTTGGGTTCTTGTTTTTCATTATGTTAAATAGGTATGGATTGTGGGTTTTGGAGAAGATCAGGTAGGTTTAGGGTGGTTTTGGGGTGGATCTATTGTTTTGGCGGATTTTCTTCAAGTTTTGGGGGTGATGCCGTTCTTGTTTGGGGTGTTTTTTAAGTTTTTTGGGGTCTCTGTTGGGTTTTGTTGGGTTCTCGTTGGTCATCGTGTTGGAAAAGTGTAAATTGTGGGTTTTGGAGAACATCAGGTAGGTGTAGGGTGGTTTTGGGGTGGATCTATGGTTTTGGCGGATTTTCTTCCAGTTTTGGGGGTGATGCCATTTTTGTTTGGGGTGTTTTTTAAGGTTTTTGGGGTCTCTGTTGGGTTTTGTTGGCTTCTCGTTGGTCATCATGGTGGAAAAGTGTAAATTGTGGGTTTTGTAGAATATCAGGTAGGTTTCGGGTGGTTTTGGGGTGGATATATGGTACTCAGTTTTTTTTTTTTTTTTTTTGGGGGGGGGGGGGATGATCCTGGACTTTTTGTGTTGTTTTTGACGTGTTTTGGGGTCTCCGTTGTGTTTCGTTTGGTTTTCCATGGTCATCGTGTTGTAAAAGGGTAAATTGTGGGTTTTGGAGAACTTCAGGTAGGTTTAGGGGGACTTTTCGCGTGGATTCATGGTATTTGGGGTTTTCTTTTATTTTGGAGAGTGATCCTCTCCTTTCTTCGTGTGATTTTGAAGTGTTTTGGGGTTTCCGTTGCGTTTCGTTGAGTTCCTAACGCGTTTTATGTTGGTTGGGAGAGTGCTTTGGGATTAGGAGAACATCAGGTAGGTTTAGGGTGTCCTTGGGGTGGATCTATGGTATTTGGGGTTTTCTTCCAGTTTTGGGGGTGATGCCGATATTTTTTGGGGTGTTTTTGACGTGTTTTGGGGTCTCCATTAGGTTTTGTTGTGTTCTTGTTTGTCATTATGTTAAATAGGAGTGGATTGTGGGTTTTGGAGAACATCAGGTGGGTTTAGGGTGGTTTTGGGGTGGATCTATGGTTTTGGCGTATTTTCTTCCAGTTTTGGGGGTGATGCCGATATTTTTTGGGGTGTTTTTGACGTGTTTTGAGGTCTCCATTAGGTTTTGTTGTGTTCTTGTTTGTCATTATGTTAAATAGGTGTGGATTGTGGGTTTTGGAGAACATCAGGTAGGTTTAGGGTGGTTTTGGGGTGGATCTATGGTTTTGGCGGATTTTCTTCCAGTTTTGGGGGTGATGCCGTTCTTGTTTGGGGTGTTTTTGACGTTTTATGGGGTCTCTGTTTGGTTTTGTTGTGTTCTCGTTGGTCATCGTGTTGGAAAAGTGTAAATTGTGGGTTTTGGAGAACATCAGGTAGGTTTAGGGTGGTTTTGGGGTGGATCTATGGTTTTGGCGGATTTTCTTCCAGTTTTGGGGGTGATGCCGTTCTTGTTTGGGGTGTTTTTGACGTGTTTTGCGGTCTCTGTTTGGTTTTGTTGTGTTCTCGTTGGTCATCGTGTTGGAAAAGTGTAAATTGTGGGTTTTGGAGAAGATCAGGTAGGTTTAGGGTGGTTTTGGGGTGGATCTATGGTTTTGGCGTATTTTCTTCCAGTTTTGGGGGTGATGCCGATATTTGTTGGGGTGTTTTTGACGTGTTTTGGGGTCTCCATTAGGTTTTGTTGTGTTCTTTTTTGTCATTATGTTAAATAGGAGTGGATTGTGGGTTTTGGAGAACATCAGGTAGGTTTAGGGTGGTTTTGGTGTGGGTCTATGGTTTTGGGGGATTTTCTTCTAGTTTTGGGAGTGATGCCGATATTTTTTGGGGTGTTTTTGACGTGTTTTGGGGTCTCCATTAGGTTTTGTTGTGTTCTTGTTTGTCTTTACGTTAAATAGGAGTGGATTGTGGGTTTTGGAGAACATCAGGTAGGTGTAGGGTGGTTTTGGGGTGGATCTATGATTTTGGGGGATTTTCTTCTGGTTTTGGGGGTGATGCCATTTTTGTTTGGCGTGTTTTTTAAGGTTTTTGGGGTCTCTGTTGGGTTTTGTTGTGTTCTCGTTGGTCATCGTGTTGGACAAGTGTAAATTGTGGGTTTTGGAGAACATCAGGTAGGTTTAGGGTGGTTTTGGGGTGGATCTATGGTTTTGGCGTATTTTCTTCCAGTTTTGGGGGTGATGCCGATATTTGTTGGGGTGTTTTTGACGTGTTTTGGGGTCTCCATTAGGTTTTGTTGTGTTCTTGTTTGTCATTATGTTAAATAGGTGTGGATTGTGGGTTTTGGAGAACATCAGGTAGGTTTCGGGTGGTTTTGGGGTGGATCTATGGTTTTGGCGGATTTTCTTCCAGTTTTGGGGGTGATGCTGTTCTTGTTTGGGGTGTTTTTGACGTGTTTTGGGGTCTGCATTAGGTTTTGTTGTGTTCTTGTTTGTCATTATGTTAAATAGGAGTGGATTGTGGGTTTTGGAGAAGATCAGGTAGGTTTAGGGTGGTTTTGGGGTGGATCTATGGTTTTGGGGGATTTTCTTCCAGTTTTGGGGGTGATGCCATTTTTATTTGGGGTGTTTTTGACGTTTTATGGGGTCTCTGTTTGGTTTTGTTGTGTTCTCGTTGGTCATCGTGTTGGAAAAGTGTAAATTGTGGGTTTTGGAGAACATCAGGTAGGTTTAGGGTGGTTTTGGGGTGGATCTATGGTTTTGGCGGATTTTCTTCCAGTTTTGGGGGTGATGCCGTTCTTGTTTGGGGTGTTTTTGACGTGTTTTGCGGTCTCTGTTTGGTTTTGTTGTGTTCTCGTTGGTCATCGTGTTGGAAAAGTGTAAATTGTGGGTTTTGGAGAAGATCAGGTAGGTTTAGGGTGGTTTTGGGGTGGATCTATGGTTTTGGCGTATTTTCTTCCAGTTTTGGGGGTGATGCCGATATTTGTTGGGGTGTTTTTGACGTGTTTTGGGGTCTCCATTAGGTTTTGTTGTGTTCTTGTTTGTCATTATGTTAAATAGGAGTGGATTGTGGGTTTTGGAGAACATCAGGTAGGTTTAGGGTGGTTTTGGTGTGGGTCTATGGTTTTGGGGGATTTTCTTCTAGTTTTGGGAGTGATGCCGATATTTTTTGGGGTGTTTTTGACGTGTTTTGGGGTCTCCATTAGGTTTTGTTGTGTTCTTGTTTGTCTTTACGTTAAATAGGAGTGGATTGTGGGTTTTGGAGAACATCAGGTAGGTGTAGGGTGGTTTTGGGGTGGATCTATGGTTTTGGGCGATTTTCTTCCAGTTTTGGGGGTGATGCCATTTTTGTTTGCGGTGTTTTTTAAGGTTTTTGGGGTCTCTGTTGGGTTTTGTTGGGTTCTCGTTGGTCATCGTGTTGGACAAGTGTAAATTGTGGGTTTTGGAGAACATCAGGTAGGTTTAGGGTGGTTTTGGGGTGGATCTATGGTTTTGGCGTATTTTCTTCCAGTTTTGGGGGTGATGCCGATATTTGTTGGGGTGTTTTTGACGTGTTTTGGGGTCTCCATTAGGTTTTGTTGTGTTCTTGTTTGTCATTATGTTAAATAGGTGTGGATTGTGGGTTTTGGAGAACATCAGGTAGGTTTCGGGTGGTTTTGGGGTGGATCTATGGTTTTGGCGGATTTTCTTCCAGTTTTGGGGGTGATGCTGTTCTTGTTTGGGGTGTTTTTGACGTGTTTTGGGGTCTCCATTAGGTTTTGTTGTGTTCTTGTTTGTCATTATGTTAAATAGGAGTGGATTGTGGGTTTTGGAGAAGATCAGGTAGGTTTAGGGTGGTTTTGGGGTGGATCTATGGTTTTGGGGGATTTTCTTCCAGTTTTGGGGGTGATGCCATTTTTGTTTGCGGTGTTTTTTTAGGTTTTTGGGGTCTCTGTTGGGTTTTGTTGGGTTGTCGTTGGTCATCGTGTTGGAAAAGTGTAAATTGTGGGTTTTGGAGAACATCAGGTAGGTTTAGGGTGGTTTTGGGGTGGGTCTATGGTTTTGGCGTATTTTCTTCCAGTTTTGGGGGTGATGCCGATATTTGTTGGGGTGTTTTTGACGTGTTTTGGGGTCTCCATTAGGTTTTGTTGGGTTCTTGTTTTTCATTATGTTAAATAGGTATGGATTGTGGGTTTTGGAGAACATCAGGTAGGTTTAGGGTGGTTTTGGGGTGGATCTATGGTTTTGGCGTATTTTCTTCAAGTTTTGGGGGTGATGCCGTTCTTGTTTGGGGTGTTTTTGACGTTTTTTGGGGTCTCTGTTGGGTTTTGTTGGGTTCTCGTTTGTCATCGTGTTGGAAAAGTGTAAATTGTGGGTTTTGGAGAACATCAGGTAGGTGTAGGGTGGTTTTGGGGTGGATCTATGGTTTTGGGGGATTTTCTTCCAGTTTTGGGGGTGATGCCATTTTTGTTTGGCGTGTTTTTTAAGGTTTTTGGGGTCTCTGTTTGGTTTTGTTGCGTTCTCGTTGGTCATCATGGTGGAAAAGTGTAAATTGTGGGTTTTGTAGAATATCAGGTAGGTTTCGGGTGGTTTTGGGGTGGATATATGGTAATCAGTTTTTTTTTTTTTTTTTTTTTTTTGGGGGGGGGGGGATGATCCTGGACTTTTTGTGTTGTTTTTGACGTGTTTTGGGGTCCCCGTTGTGTTTCATTTGGTTTTCCATGGTCATCGTGTTGTAAAATGGTAAATTGTGGGTTTTGGAGGACTTCAGGTAGGTTTAGGGGGACTTTTCGCGTGGATTCATGGTTTTTGGGGTTTTCTTCTATTTTGGAGAGTGATCCTCTCCTTTCTTCGTGTGATTTTGAAGTTGTTTGGGGTTTCCGTTGCGTTTTGTTGAGTTCCTAATGCGTTTTATGTTGGTTGGGAGTGTGCTTTGGGATTAGGAGAACATCAGGTAGGTTTAGGGTGGTTTTGGGGTGGATCTATGGTATTTGGGGTTTTCTTCCAGTTTTGGGGGTGATGCCGATATTTGTTGGGGTGTTTTTAACGTGTTTTGGGGTCTCCATTAGGTTTTGTTGTGTTCTTGTTTGTCATTATGTTAAATAGGAGTGGATTGTGGGTTTTGGAGAACATCAGGTAGGTGTAGGGTGGTTTTGGGGTGGATCTATGGTTTTGGCGTATTTTCTTCCAGTTTTGGGGGTGATGCCGTTCTTGTTTGGGGTGTTTTTTAAGGTTTTTGGGGTCTCTGTTGGGTTTTGTTGGGTTCTCGTTGGTCATCGTGTTGGAAAAGTGTAAATTGTGGGTTTTGGAGAACATCAGGTAGGTTTAGGGTGGTTTTGGGGTGGATCTATGGTTTTGGCGTATTTTCTTCCAGTTTTGGGTTGATGCCGATATTTGTTGGGGTGTTTTTGACGTGTTTTGGGGTCTCCATTAGGTTTTGTTGTGTTCTTGTTTGTCATTATGTTAAATAGGAGTGGATTGTGGGTTTTGGAGAAGATCAGGTAGGTTTAGGGTGGTTTTGGGGTGGATCTATGGTTTTGGCGTATTTTCTTCCAGTTTTGGGGGTGATGCCATTCTTGTTTTGGGGTGTTTTTGACGTTTTTTGGGGTCTCTGTTGGGTTTTGTTGGGTTCTCGTTGGTCATCGTGTTGGAAAAGTGTAAATTGTGGGTTTTGGAGGACATCAGTTAGGTTTAGGGTGGTTTTGGGGTGGATATATGGTAATCAGTTTTTTTTTTTTTTTTTTTTTTTGGGGGGGGGGATGATCCTGGACTTTTTGTGTTGTTTTTGACGTGTTTTGGGGTCTCCGTTGTGTTTCATTTGGTTTTCCATGGTCATCGTGTTGTAAAAGGGTAAATTGTGGGTTTTGGAGAACTTCAGGTAGGTTTAGGGGGACTTTTCGCGTGGATTCATGGTATTTGGGGTTTTCTTCTATTTTGGAGAGTGATCCTCTCCTTTCTTCGTGTGATTTTGAAGTGTTTTGTGGTTTCCGTTGCGTTTTGTTGAGTTCCTAATGCGTTTTATGTTGGTTGGGAGTGTGCTTTGGGATTAGGAGAACATCAGGTGGGTTTAGGGTAGTTTTGGGGTGGATCTATGGTTTTGGCGGGTTTTCTTCCAGTTTTGGGGGTGATGCCGATATTTGTTGGGGTGTTTTTGACGTGTTTTGGGGTCTCCATTAGGTTTTGTTGGGTTCTTGTTTGTCATTATGTTAAATAGGAGTGGATTGTGGGTTTTGGAGAAGATCAGGTAGGTTTAGGGTGGTTTTGGGGTGGATCTATGTTTTTTGCGGATTTTCTTCGAGTTTTGGGGGTGATGCCGTTCTTGTTTGGGGTGTTTTTGACGTTTTTTGGGGTCTCTGTTGGGTTTTGTTGGGTTCTCGTTGGTCATCGTGTTGGAAAAGGGTAAATTGTGGGTTTTGGAGAACATCAGGTAGGTGTAGGGTGGTTTTGGGGTGGATCTATGGTTTTGGGGGATTTTCTTCCAGTTTTGGGGGTGATGCCTTTTTTGTTTGGCGTGTTTTTTAAGGTTTTTGGGGTCTCTGTTGGGTTTTGTTGGGTTCTCGTTGGTCATCGTGTTGGAAAAGTGTAAATTGTGGGTTTTGGAGAACATCAGGTAGGTTTAGGGTGGTTTTGGTGTGGATCTATGGTTTTGGCGTATTTTCTTCCAGTTTTGGGGGTGATGCCGATATTTGTTGGGGTGTTTTTGACGTGTTTTGGGGTCTCCATTAGGTTTTGTTGTGTTCTTGTCTGTCATTATGTTAAATAGGAGTGGATTGTGGGTTTTGGAGAAGATCAGTTAGGTTTAGGGTGGTTTTGGGGTGGATCTATGGTTTTGGCGGATTTTCTTCGAGTTTTGGGGGTGATGCCGTTCTTGTTTGGGGTGTTTTTGACGTTTTTTGGGGTCTCCATTAGGTTTTGTTGAGTTCTCGTTGGTCATCGTGTTGGAAAAGGGTAAATTGTGGGTTTTGGAGAACATCAGGTAGGTTTAGTGTGGTTTTGGGGTGGATCTATGGTTTTGGCGGATTTTCTTCCAGTTTTGGGGGTGATGCCATTTTTGTTTGGCGTGTTTTTTAAGGTTTTTGGGGTCTCTGTTGGGTTTTGTTGGGTTCTCGTTGGTCATCGTGTTTGAAAAGTGTAAATTGTGGGTTTTGGAGAACATCAGGTAGGTGTAGGGTGGTTTTGGGGTGGATCTATGGTTTTGGTGTATTTTCTTCCAGTTTTGGTGGTGATGCCGATATTTGTTGGGGTGTTTTTGACGTGTTTTGGGGTCTCCATTAGGTTTTGTTGTGTTCTTGTTTGTCATTCTGTTAAATAGGAGTGGATTGTGGGTTTTGGAGAACATCAGGTAGGTTTAGGGTGGTTTTGGGGTGGATCTATGGTTTTGGCGGATTTTCTTCTAGTTTTGGGGGTGATGCCATTCTTGTTTGGGGTGTTTTTGACGTTTTTTGGGGTCTCTGTTGGGTTTTGTTGGGTTCTCGTTGGTCATCGTGTTGGAAAAGGGTAAATTGTGGGTTTTGGAGAACATCAGGTAGGTTTCAGGTGGTTTTGGGGTGGATCTATGGTTTTGGGGGATTTTCTTCCAGTTTTGGGGGTGATGCCATTTTTGTTTGGGGTGTTTTTTAAGGTTTTTGGGGTCTCTGTTTGGTTTTGTTGGTTTCTCGTTGGTCATCATGGTGGAAAAGTGTAAATTGTGGGTTTTGTAGAATATCAGGTAGGTTTAGGGTGGTTTTGGGGTGGATATATGGTACTCAGTTTTTTTTTTTTTTTTTTTTTTTTGGGGGGGGATGATCCTGGACTTTTTGTGTTGTTTTTGACGTGTTTTGGGGTCTCCGTTGTGTTTCGTTTGGTTTTCCATGGTCATCGTGTTGTAAAAGGGTAAATTGTGGGTTTTGGAGAACTTCAGGTAGGTTTAGGGGGACTTTTCGCGTGGATTCATGGTATTTGGGGTTTTCTTCTATTTTGGAGAGTGATCCTCTCCTTTCTTCGTGTGATTTTGAAGTGTTTTGGGGTTTCCGTTGCGTTTCGTTGAGTTCCTAATGCGTTTTATGTTGGTTGGGAGAGTGCTTTGGGATTAAAAGAACATCAGGTAGGTTTAGGGTGGTTTTGGGGTGGATCTATGGTATTTGGGGTTTTCTTCCAGTTTTGTGGGTGATGCCGATATTTTTTGGGGTGTTTTTGACGTGTTTTGGGGTCTCCATTAGGTTTTGTTGTGTTCTTGTTTGTCATTATGTTAAATAGGAGTGGATTGTGGGTTTTGGAGAACATCAGGTGGGTTTAGGGTGGTTTTGGTGTGGATCTATGGTTTTGGCGGATTTTCTTCGAGTTTTGGGGGTGATGCCGTTCTTGTTTGGGGTGTTTTTGACGTTTTTTGGGGTCTCTGTTGGGTTTTGTTGGGTTCTCGTTGGTCATCGTGTTGTAAAAGGCTAATTTTGGGTTTTGGAGAACATCAGGTAGGTTTAGGGTGGTTTTGTGGTGGATCTATGGTTTTGGTGTATTTTCTTCGAGTTTTGGGGGTGATGCTGTTCTTGTTTGGGGTGTTTTTGACGTGTTTTGGGGCCTCCATTAGGTTTTGTTGTGTTCTTGTTTGTCATTATGTTAAATAGGAGTGGATTGTGGTTTTTGGAGAAGATCAGGTAGGTTTCGGGTGTTTTTGGGGTGGATCTATGGTTTTGGCGGATTTTCTTCCAGTTTTGGGGGTGATGCCGTTCTTGTTTGGGGTGTTTTTGACGTTTTTTGGGGTCTCTGTTGGGTTTTGTTGGGTTCTCGTTGGTCATCGTGATGGAAAAGGGTAATTTGTGGGTTTTGGAGAACATCAGGTAGGTTTAGGGTGGTTTTGGGGTGGATCTATGGTTTTGGCGGATTTTCTTCCAGTTTTGGGGGTGATGCCGTTCTAGTTTGGGGTGTTTTTGACGTGTTTTGGGGTCTCTGTTGGGTTTTGTTGTGTTCTCGTTGGTCATCGTGTTGGAAAAGTGTAAATTGTGGGTTTTGGAGAACATCAGGTAGGTTTCGGGTAGTTTTGGGGTGGATCTATGGTTTTGGCGTATTTTCTTCCAGTTTTGGGGGTGATGCCGATATTTGTTGGGGTGTTTTTGACGTGTTTTGGGGTCTCCATTAGGTTTTGTTGTGTTCTTGTTTGTCATTATGTTAAATAGGTGTGGATTGTGGGCTTTGGAGAACATCAGGTAGGTTTAGGGTGGTTTTGGGGTGGATCTATGGTTTTGGCGGATTTTCTTCCAGTTTTGGGGGTGTTGCCGTTCTAGTTTGGGGTGTTTTTGACGCTTTTTGGGGTCTCTGTTGGTTTTTTTTGTGTTCTCGTTGGTCATCGTGTTGGAAAAGTGTAAATTGTGGGTTTTGGAGAACATCAGGTAGGTTTCGGGTGGTTTTGGGGTGGATCTATGGTTTTGGCGGATTTTCTTCTAGTTTTGGGGGTGATGCCGTTCTTGTTTGGGGTGTTTTTGACGTGTTTTGCGGTCTCTGTTTGGTTTTGTTGTGTTCTCGTTGGTCATCGTGTTGGAAAAGTGTAAATTGTGGGTTTTGGAGAAGATCAGGTAGGTTTAGGGTGGTTTTGGGGTGGATCTATGGTTTTGGCGTATTTTCTTCCAGTTTTGGGGGTGATGCCGATATTTGTTGGGGTGTTTTTGACGTGTTTTGGGGTCTCCATTAGGTTTTGTTGTGTTCTTGTTTGTCATTATGTTAAATAGGAGTGGATTGTGGGTTTTGGAGAACATCAGGTAGGTTTAGGGTGGTTTTGGTGTGGGTCTATGGTTTTGGGGGATTTTCTTCTAGTTTTGGGAGTGATGCCGATATTTTTTGGGGTGTTTTTGACGTGTTTTGGGGTCTCCATTAGGTTTTGTTGTGTTCTTGTTTGTCTTTACGTTAAATAGGAGTGGATTGTGGGTTTTGGAGAACATCAGGTAGGTGTAGGGTGGTTTTGGGGTGGATCTATGGTTTTGGGGGATTTTCTTCCAGTTTTGGGGGTGATGCCATTTTTGTTTGCGGTGTTTTTTAAGGTTTTTGGGGTCTCTGTTGGGTTTTGTTGTGTTCTCGTTGGTCATCGTGTTGGACAAGTGTAAATTGTGGGTTTTGGAGAACATCAGGTAGGTTTAGGGTGGTTTTGGGGTGGATCTATGGTTTTGGCGTATTTTCTTCCAGTTTTGGGGGTGATGCCGATATTTGTTGGGGTGTTTTTGACGTGTTTTGGGGTCTCCATTAGGTTTTGTTGTGTTCTTGTTTGTCATTATGTTAAATAGGTGTGGATTGTGGGTTTTGGAGAACATCAGGTAGGTTTCGGGTGGTTTTGGGGTGGATCTATGGTTTTGGCGGATTTTCTTCCAGTTTTGGGGGTGATGCTGTTCTTGTTTGGGGTGTTTTTGACGTGTTTTGGGGTCTCCATTAGGTTTTGTTGTGTTCTTGTTTGTCATTATGTTAAATAGGAGTGGATTGTAGGTTTTGGAGAAGATCAGGTAGGTTTAGGGTGGTTTTGGGGTGGATCTATGGTTTTGGGGGATTTTCTTCCAGTTTTGGGGGTGATGCCATTTTTATTTGGGGTGTTTTTGACGTTTTATGGGGTCTCTGTTTGGTTTTGTTGTGTTCTCGTTGGTCATCGTGTTGGAAAAGTGTAAATTGTGGGTTTTGGAGAACATCAGGTAGGTTTAGGGTGGTTTTGGGGTGGATCTATGGTTTTGGCGGATTTTCTTCCAGTTTTGGGGGTGATGCCGTTCTTGTTTGGGGTGTTTTTGACGTGTTTTGCGGTCTCTGTTTGGTTTTGTTGTGTTCTCGTTGGTCATCGTGTTGGAAAAGTGTAAATTGTGGGTTTTGGAGAAGATCAGGTAGGTTTAGGGTGGTTTTGGGGTGGATCTATGGTTTTGGCGTATTTTCTTCGAGTTTTGGGGGTGATGCCGATATTTGTTGGGGTGTTTTTGACGTGTTTTGGGGTCTCCATTAGGTTTTGTTGTGTTCTTGTTTGTCATTATGTTAAATAGGAGTGGATTGTGGGTTTTGGAGAACATCAGGTAGGTTTAGGGTGGTTTTGGGGTGGATCTATGGTTTTGGCGTATTTTCTTCGAGTTTTGGGGGTGATGCCGATATTTGTTGGGGTGTTTTTGACGTGTTTTGGGGTCTCCATTAGGTTTTGTTGTGTTCTTGTTTGTCTTTACGTTAAATAGGAGTGGATTGTGGGTTTTGGAGAACATCAGGTAGGTGTAGGGTGGTTTTGGGGTGGATCTATGGTTTTGGGCGATTTTCTTCCAGTTTTGGGGGTGATGCCATTTTTGTTTGCGGTGTTTTTTAAGGTTTTTGGGGTCTCTGTTGGGTTTTGTTGGGTTCTCGTTGGTCATCGTGTTGGACAAGTGTAAATTGTGGGTTTTGGAGAACATCAGGTAGGTTTAGGGTGGTTTTGGGGTGGATCTATGGTTTTGGCGTATTTTCTTCCAGTTTTGGGTGTGATGCCGATATTTGTTGGGGTGTTTTTGACGTGTTTTGGGGTCTCCATTAGGTTTTGTTGTGTTCTTGTTTGTCATTATGTTAAATAGGTGTGGATTGTGGGTTTTGGAGAACATCAGGTAGGTTTCGGGTGGTTTTGGGGTGGATCTATGGTTTTGGCGGATTTTCTTCCAGTTTTGGGGGTGATGCTGTTCTTGTTTGGGGTGTTTTTGACGTGTTTTGGGGTCTCCATTAGGTTTTGTTGTGTTCTTGTTTGTCATTATGTTAAATAGGAGTGGATTGTGGGTTTTGGAGAAGATCAGGTAGGTTTAGGGTGGTTTTGGGGTGGATCTATGGTTTTGGGGGATTTTCTTCCAGTTTTGGGGGTGATGCCATTTTTGTTTGCGGTGTTTTTTTAGGTTTTTGGGGTCTCTGTTGGGTTTTGTTGGGTTGTCGTTGGTCATCGTGTTGGAAAAGTGTAAATTGTGGGTTTTGGAGAACATCAGGTAGGTTTAGGGTGGTTTTGGGGTGGGTCTATGGTTTTGGCGTATTTTCTTCCAGTTTTGGGGGTGATGCCGATATTTTTTGGGGTGTTTTTGACGTGTTTTGGGGTCTCCATTAGGTTTTGTTGTGTTCTTGTTTGTCATTATGTTAAATAGGAGTGGATTGTGGGTTTTGGAGAAGATCAGGTAGGTTTAGGGTGGTTTTGGGGTGGATCTATGGTTTTGGCGTATTTTCTTCAAGTTTTGGGGGTGATGCCGTTCTTGTTTGGGGTGTTTTTGACGTTTTTTGGGGTCTCTGTTGGGTTTTGTTGGGTTCTCGTTGGTCATCGTGTTGGAAAAGTGTAAATTGTGGGTTTTGGAGAACATCAGGTAGGTGTAGGGTGGTTTTGGGGTGGATCTATGGTTTTGGGGGATTTTCTTCCAGTTTTGGGGGTGATGCCATTTTTGTTTGGCGTGTTTTTTAAGGTTTTTGCGGTCTCTGTTTGGTTTTGTTGGGTTCTCGTTGGTCATCATGGTGGAAAAGTGTAAATTGTGGGTTTTGTAGAATATCATGTAGGTTTCGGGTGGTTTTGGGGTGGATATATGGTAATCAGTTTTTTTTTTTTTTTTTTTTTTTTGGGGGGGGGGGTATGATCCTGGACTTTTTGTGTTGTTTTTGACGTGTTTTGGGGTCTCCGTTGTGTTTCATTTGGTTTTCCATGGTCATCGTGTTGTAAAATGGTAAATTGTGGGTTTTGGAGGACTTCAGGTAGGTTTAGGGGGACTTTTCGCGTGGATTCATGGTATTTGGGGTTTTCTTCTATTTTGGAGAGTGATCCTCTCCTTTCTTCGTGTGATTTTGAAGTTGTTTGGGGTTTCCGTTGCGTTTCGTTGAGTTCCTAATGCGTTTTATGGTGGTTGGGAGTGTGCTTTGGGATTAGGAGAACATCAGGTAGGTTTAGGGTGTCCTTGGGGTGGATCTATGGTATTTGGGGTTTTCTTCCAGTTTTGGGGGTGATGCCGATATTTGTTGGGGTGTTTTTAACGTGTTTTGGGTTCTCCATTAGGTTTTGTTGGGTTCTTGTTTGTCATTATGTTAAATAGGAGTGGATTGTGGGTTTTGGAGAACATCAGGTAGGTTTAAGGTGGTTTTGGGGTGGATCTATGGTTTTGGCGTATTTTCTTCGAGTTTTGGGGGTGATGCCGTTCTTGTTTGGGGTGTTTTTTAAGGTTTTTGGGGTCTCTGTTGGGTTTTGTTGGGTTCTCGTTGGTCATCGTGTTGGAAAAGTGTAAATTGTGGGTTTTGGAGAACATCAGGTAGGTTTAGGGTGGTTTTGGGGTGGATCTATGGTTTTGGGGGATTTTCTTCCAGTTTTGGGTTGATGCCGATATTTGTTGGGGTGTTTTTGACGTGTTTTGGGGTCTCCATTAGGTTTTGTTGTGTTCTTGTTTGTCATTATGTTAAATAGGAGTGGATTGTGGGTTTTGGAGAAGATCAGGTAGGTTTAGGGTGGTTTTGGGGTGGATCTATGGTTTTGGCGTATTTTCTTCCAGTTTTGGGGGTGATGCCGATATTTGTTGGGGTGTTTTTGACGTGTTTTGGGGTCTCCATTAGGTTTTGTTGTGTTCTTGTCTGTCATTATGTTAAATAGGAGTGGATTGTGGGTTTTGGAGAAGATCAGTTAGGTTTAGGGTGGTTTTGGGGTGGATCTATGGTTTTGGCGGATTTTCTTCGAGTTTTGGGGGTGATGCCGTTCTTGTTTGTGGTGTTTTTGACGTTTTTTGGGGTCTCCATTAGGTTTTGTTGAGTTCTCGTTGGTCATCGTGTTGGAAAAGGGTAAATTGTGGGTTTTGGAGAACATCAGGTAGGTGTAAGGTGGTTTTGGGGTGGATCTATGGTTTTGGCGGATTTTCTTCCAGTTTTGGGGGTGATGCCATTTTTGTTTGTGGTGTTTTTTAAGGTTTTTGGGGTCTCTGTTGGGTTTTGTTGGGTTCTCGTTGGTCATCGTGTTTGAAAAGTGTAAATTGTGGGTTTTGGAGAACATCAGTTAGGTGTAGGGTGGTTTTGGGGTGGATCTATGGTTTTGGTGTATTTTCTTCCAGTTTTGGGGGTGATGCCGATATTTGTTGGGGTGTTTTTGACGTGTTTTGGGGTCTCCATTAGGTTTTGTTGTGTTCTTGTTTGTCATTCTGTTAAATAGGAGTGGATTGTGGGTTTTGGAGAACATCAGGTAGGTTTAGGGTGTTTTTGGGGTGGATCTATGGTTTTGGCGGATTTTCTTCTAGTTTTGGGGGTGATGCCATTCTTGTTTGGGGTGTTTTTGACGTTTTTTGGGGTCTCTGTTTGGTTTTGTTGGGTTCTCGTTGGTCATCGTGTTGGAAAAGGGTAAATTGTGGGTTTTGGAGAACATCAGGTAGGTTTCGGGTGGTTTTGGGGTGGATCTATGGTTTTGGGGGATTTTCTTCCAGTTTTGGGGGTGATGCCATTTTTGTTTGGGGTGTTTTTTAAGGTTTTTGGGGTCTCTGTTTGGTTTTGTTGGTTTCTCGTTGGTCATCATGGTGGAAAAGTGTAAATTGTGGGTTTTGTAGAATATCAGGTAGGTTTAGGGTGGTTTTGGGGTGGATATATGGTACTCAGTTTTTTTTTTTTGTTTTTTTTTTTGGGGGGGGATGATCCTGGACTTTTTGTGTTGTTTTTGATGTGTTTTGGGGTCTCCGTTGTGTTTCATTTGGTTTTCCATGGTCATCGTGTTGTAAAAGGGTAAATTGTGGGTTTTGGAGAACTTCAGGTAGGTTTAGGGGGACTTTTCGCGTGGATTCATGGTATTTGGGGTTTTCTTCTATTTTGGAGAGTGATCCTCTCCTTTCTTCGTGTGATTTTGAAGTGTTTTGGGGTTTCCGTTGCGTTTCGTTGAGTTCCTAATGCGTTTTATGGTGGTTGGGAGTGTGCTTTGGGCTTAGGAGAACATCAGGTAGGTTTAGGGTGTCCTTGGGGTGGATCTATGGTATTTGGGGTTTTCTTCCAGTTTTGGGGGTGATGCCGATATTTGTTGGGGTGTTTTTGACGTGTTTTGGGGTCTCCATTAGGTTTTGTTGTGTTCTTGTTTGTCATTATGTTAAATAGGAGTGGATTGTGGGTTTTGGAGAACATCAGGTAGGTGTAGGGTGGTTTTGGGGTGGATCTATGGTTTTGGCGCATTTTCTTCCAGTTTTGGGGGTGATGCCGTTCTTGTTTGGGGTGTTTTTGATGTGTTTTGGGGTCTCCATTAGGTTTTGTTGTGTTCTTGTTTGTCATTATGTTAAATAGGAGTGGATTGTGGGTTTTGGAGAAGATCAGGTAGGTTTAGGGTGGTTTTGGGGTGGATCTATGGTTTTGGCGGATTTTGTTCGAGTTTTGGGGGTGATGCCGTTCTTGTTTGGGGTGTTTTTGACGTTTTTTGGGGTCTCTGTTGGGTTTTGTTGGGTTCTCGTTGGTCATCGTGTTGGAAAAGTGTAAATTGTGGGTTTTGGAGAACATCAGGTAGGTTTAGGGTGGTTTTGGGGTGGATCTATGGTTTTGGTGTATTTTCTTCGGGTTTTGGGGGTGATGCCGATATTTTTTGGGGTGTTTTTGACGTGTTTTGGGGTCTCCATTAGGTTTTGTTGGGTTCTTGTTTGTCATTATGTTAAATAGGAGTGGATTGTGGGTTTTGGAGAACATCAGGTAGGTTTAGGGTGGTTTTGGGGTGGATCTATGGTTTTGGGGGATTTTCTTCGAGTTTTGGGGGTGATGCCGTTCTTGTTTGGGGTGTTTTTGACGTTTTTTGGGTCTCTGTTGGGTTTTGTTGGGTTCTCGTTGGTCATCGTGTTGGAAAAGTGTAAATTGTTGGTTTTGGAGAACATCAGGTAGGTTTAGGGTGGTTTTCGGGTGGATATATGGTACTCAGTTTTTTTTTTTTTTTTTTTTTTTTGAGGGGGGGGGGATGATCCATGACTTTTTGTGTTGTTTTTGACGTGTTTTGTGGTCTCTGTTGGGTTTGGTTGTGTTCTCGTTGGTCATCATGTTGTAAAAGGGTAAATTGTGGGTTTTGGAGAACATCAGGTAGGTTTAGGGTGCTTTTGGGGTGGATCTTTGGTTTTGGTGGATTTTCTTCCAGTTTTGGGGGTGATGCCGTTCTTGTTTGGGGTGTTTTTGACGTGTTTTGGGGTCTCTGTTGGGTTTTGTTGGGTTCTCGTTGGTCATTATGTGAAATAGGAGTGGAGTGTGGTTTTTGGAGAACATCAGGAAGGTTTAGTTTGTTTTTGGGGTGGATCTATGGTTTTTGGTGTTTTCTTCTATTTTTTGGCGTGATCCTGTTCTTTTTTGTGATGTTTTTGACGTGTTTTGGGGTCTCTGTTGGGTTTTGTTGGGTTCTCGTTGGTCATTATGGTGGAAAAGGGTAAATTGTGGGTTTTGGAGAACATCAGGTAGGTTTAGGGTGGTTTTGGCGTGTATCTATGGTTTTGGGGGATTTTCTTTCAGTTTTGGGGGTTATCTCGTTTTATTTAGTTGTGTTTTTGACGTGTTCTGGGTTCTCCTTTGGGTTTTAGTTTGGTTCTTGTTCGTCATCATGGTGAAAAATTGTAAATTGTGGGTTTTGGAGAACATCAGGTAGGTTTAGGGTGTCTTTGGGGTCGATCTATGGTATTTGGTGTTTTCTTCTATTTTTTGGCATGATCCTGTTTATTTTTGCGGTGTTTTGGACGTGTTTTGGGTTCTCCGTTGGGTTTTGTTGTGTTCTTGTTGGTCATTATGTTAAATAGGAGTGGATTGTGGGTTTTGGAGAAGATCAGGTAGGTTTAGGGTGGTTTTGGGGTGGATCTATGGTTTTGGCGGATTTTCTTCCAGTTTTGGGGGTGATGCCGATATTTGTTGGAGTGTTTTTGACGTGTTTTGGGGTCTCCATTAGGTTTTGTTGTGTTCTTGTTTGTCATTATGTTAAATAGGAGTGGATTGTGGGTTTTGGAGAACATCAGGTAGGTTTCGGGTGGTTTTGGGGTGGATCTATGGTTTTGGCGGATTTTCTTCGAGTTTTGGGGGTGATGCCGTTCTTGTTTGGGGTGTTTTTGACGTTTTTTGGGGTCTCTGTTGGGTTTTGTTGGGTTCTCGTTGGTCATCGTGTTGGAAAAGTGTAAATTGTGGGTTTTGGAGAACATCAGGTAGGTTTCGGGTGGTTTTGGGGTGGATCTATGGTTTTGGGGGATTTTCTTCCAGTTTTGGGGGTGATGCCATTTTTGTTTGTGGTGTTTTTTAATGTTTTTGGGGTCTCTGTTGGGTTTTGTTGGGTTCTCGTTGGTCATCATGGTGGAAAAGTGTAAATTGTGGGTTTTGTAGAATATCAGGTAGGTTTAAGGTGGTTTTGGGGTGGATATATGGTACTCAGTTTTTTTTTTTTTTTTTTGGGGGTGGGGGATGATCCTGGACTTTTTGTGTTGTTTTTGACGTGTTTTGGGGTCTCCGTTTTGTTTCATTGGGTTTTCCATGGTCATCGTGTTGTAAAAGGGTAAATTGTGGGTTTTGGAGAACTTCAGGTAGGTTTAGGGGGACTTTTCGCGTGGATTCAAGGTATTTGGGGTTTTCTTCTATTTTGGAGAGTGATCCTCTCCTTTCTTCGTGTGATTTTGAAGTGTTTTGGGGTTTCCGTTGCGTTTCGTTGAGTTCCTAATGCGTTTTATGGTGGTTGGGAGTGTGTTTTGGGATTAGGAGAACATCAAGTAGGTTTAGGGTGTCCTTGGGGTGGATCTATGGTATTTGGGGTTTTCTTCCAGTTTTGGGGGTGATGCCGTTCTTTTTTGGGGTGTTTTTAACGTGTTTTGGGGTCTCTGTTGGGTTTTGTTGGGTTCTCGTTGGTCATCATGTTAAATAGGTGTGGATTGTGGGTTTTGGAGAACATCAGGTGGGTTTAGGGTTGTTTTGGCGTGTATCTATGGTTTTGGGGGATTTTCTTTCAGTTTTGGGGGTTATCTCGTTTTATTTAGTTGTGTTTTTGATGTGTTCTGGGTTCTCCTTTGGGTTTTAGTTTGGTTCTTGTTCGTCATCATGGTGAAAAAGTTTAAATTGTGGGTTTTGGAGAACATCAGGTAGGTTTAGGGTGTCTTTGGGGTCGATCTATGGTATTTGGCGTTTTCTTCTATTTTTTGGCATGATCCTGTTTATTTTTGCGGTGTTTTGGACGTGTTTTGGGTTCTCCGTTGGGTTTTGTTGTGTTCTTGTTTGTCATTATGTTAAATAGGAGTGGATTGTGGGTTTTGGAGAAGATCAGGTAGGTTTAGGGTGGTTTTGGGGTGGATCTATGGTTTTGGCGGATTTTCTTCGAGTTTTGGGGGTGATGCCGATATTTGTTGGGGTGTTTTTGACGTGTTTTGGTGTCTCCATTAGGTTTTGTTGTGTTCTTGTTTGTCATTATGTTAAATAGGAGTGGATTGTGGGTTTTGGAGAACATCAGGTAGGTTTAGGGTGGTTTTGGGGTGGATCTATGGTTTTGGCGGATTTTCTTCGAGTTTTGGGGGTGATGCCGTTCTTGTTTGGGGTGTTTTTGACGTTTTTTGGGGTCTCTGTTGGGTTTTGTTGGGTTCTCGTTGGTCATCGTGTTGGAAAAGTGTAAATTGTGGGTTTTGGAGAACATCAGGTAGGTTTCGGGTGGTTTTGGGGTGGATCTATGGTTTTGGGGGATTTTCTTCCAGTTTTGGGGGTGATGCCATTTTTGTTTGTGGTGTTTTTTAATGTTTTTGGGGTCTCTGTTGGGTTTTGTTGGGTTCTCGTTGGTCATCATGGTGGAAAAGTGTAAATTGTGGGTTTTGTAGAATATCAGGTAGGTTTAAGGTGGTTTTGGGGTGGATATATGGTACTCAGTTTTTTTTTTTTTTTTTTGGGGGTGGGGGATGATCCTGGACTTTTTGTGTTGTTTTTGACGTGTTTTGGGGTCTCCGTTTTGTTTCATTGGGTTTTCCATGGTCATCGTGTTGTAAAAGGGTAAATTGTGGGTTTTGGAGAACTTCAGGTAGGTTTAGGGGGACTTTTCGCGTGGATTCAAGGTATTTGGGGTTTTCTTCTATTTTGGAGAGTGATCCTCTCCTTTCTTCGTGTGATTTTGAAGTGTTTTGGGGTTTCCGTTGCGTTTCGTTGAGTTCCTAATGCGTTTTATGGTGGTTGGGAGTGTGTTTTGGGATTAGGAGAACATCAGGTAGGTTTAGGGTGTCCTTGGGGTGGATCTATGGTATTTGGGGTTTTCTTCCAGTTTTGGGGGTGATGCCGTTCTTTTTTGGGGTGTTTTTAACGTGTTTTGGGGTCTCTGTTGGGTTTTGTTGGGTTCTCGTTGGTCATCATGTTAAATAGGTGTGGATTGTGGGTTTTGGAGAACATCAGGTGGGTTTAGGGTTGTTTTGGCGTGTATCTATGGTTTTGGGGGATTTTCTTTCAGTTTTGGGGGTTATCTCGTTTTATTTAGTTGTGTTTTTGATGTGTTCTGGGTTCTCCTTTGGGTTTTAGTTTGGTTCTTGTTCGTCATCATGGTGAAAAAGTTTAAATTGTGGGTTTTGGAGAACATCAGGTAGGTTTAGGGTGTCTTTGGGGTCGATCTATGGTATTTGGCGTTTTCTTCTATTTTTTGGCATGATCCTGTTTATTTTTGCGGTGTTTTGGACGTGTTTTGGGGTCTCCGTTGGGTTTTGTTGTGTTCTTGTTTGTCATTATGTTAAATAGGAGTGGATTGTGGGTTTTGGAGAACATCAGGTAGGTTTAGGGTGCTTTTGGGGTGGATCTATAGTTTTGGGGGATTTTCTTCCAATTTTGGGGGTGATGCCGTTCTTGTTTGGGGTGTTTTTGACGTTTTTTGGGGTCTCTGTTGGGTTTTGTTGGGTTCTCGTTGGTCATCGTGTTGGAAAAGGGTAAATTGTGGGTTTTGGAGAACATCAGGAAGGTTTAGGGTGGTTTTGGGGTGGATCTATGGTTTTGGCGGATTTTCTTCCAGTTTTGGGGGTGATGCCGTTCTTGTTTGTGGTGTTTTTGACGTTTTTTGGGGTCTCTGTTTGGTTTTGTTGGGTTCTCGTTGGTCATCGTGTTGGAAAAGGATAAATTGTGGGTTTTGGAGAACATCAGGTAGGTGTAGGGTGGTTTTGGGGTGGATCTATGGTTTTGGCGGATTTTCTTCCAGTTTTGGGGGTGATGCCGATATTTGTTGGGGTGTTTTTGACGTGTTTTGGGGTCTCCATTAGGTTTTGTTGTGTTCTTGTTTGTCATTATGTTAAATAGGAGTGGATTGTGGGTTTTGGAGAAGATCAGGTAGGTTTAGGGTGGTTTTGAGGTGGATCTATGGTTTTGGCGGATTTTCTTCCAGTTTTGGGAGTGATGCCGATATTTGTTGGGGTGTTTTTGACGTGTTTTGTTGTCTCCATTAGGTTTTGTTGTGTTCTTGTTTGTCATTATGTTAAATAGGAGTGGATTGTGGGTTTTGGAGAACATCGGGTAGGTGTTGGGTGGTTTTGGGGTGGATCTATGGTTTTGGCGGATTTTCTTCAAGTTTTGGGGGTGATGCCGTTCTTGTTTGGGGTGTTTTTGACGTTTTTTGGGGTCTCTGTTTGGTTTTGTTGTGTTCTCGTTGGTCATCGTGTTGGAAAAGGATAAATTGTGGGTTTTGGAGAACATCAGGTAGGTGTAGGGTGGTTTTGGGGTGGATCTATGGTTTTGGCGGATTTTCTTCCAGTTTTGGGGGTGATGCCATTTTTGTTTGGGGTGTTTTTTAATGTTTTTGGGGTCTCTGTTTGGTTTTGTTGGGTTCTCGTTGGTCATCATGGTGGAAAAGTGTAAATTGTGGGTTTTGTAGAATATCAGGTAGGTTTAGGGTGGTTTTGGGGTGGATATATGGTACTCAGTTTTTTTTTTTTTTTTTTTTTTTTGGGGGTGGGGGATGATCCTGGACTTTTTGTGTTGTTTTTGACGTGTTTTGGGGTCTCCGTTGTGTTTCATTTGGTTTTCCATGGTCATCGTGTTGTAAAAGGGTAAATTGTGGGTTTTGGAGAACTTCAGGTAGGTTTAGGGGGACTTTTCGCGTGGATTCATGGTATTTGGGGTTTTCTTCTATTTTGGAGAGTGATCCTCTCCTTTCTTCGTGTGATTTTGAAGTGTTTTGGGGTTTCCGTTGCGTTTCGTTGAGTTCCTAATGCGTTTTATGGTGGTTGGGAGTGTGCTTTGGAATTAGGAGAACATCAGGTAGGTTTAGGGTGTCCTTGGGGTGGATCTATGGTATTTGGGGTTTTCTTCCAGTTTTGGGGGTGATGCCGTTCTTTTTTGGGGTGTTTTTGACGTGTTTTGGGGTCTCCATTAGGTTTTGTTGTGTTCTTGTTTGTCATTATGTTAAATAGGTGTGGATTGTGGGTTTTGGAGAACATCAGGTAGGTTTAGGGTGGTTTTGGGGTGGATCTATGGTTTTGGCGGATTTTCTTCCAGTTTTGGGGGTGATGCCGTTCTTGTTTGGGGTGTTTTTGACGTGTTTTGTGGTCTCTGTTGGGTTTTGTTGGGTTCTCGTTGGTCATCGTGTTGGAAAAGGGTAAATTGTGGGTTTTGGAGAACATCAGGTAGGTGTAGGGTGGTTTTGGGGTGGATCTATGGTTTTGGCGTATTTTCTTCCAGTTTTGGGGGTGATGCCGATATTTGTTGGGGTGTTTTTGTCGTGTTTTGGGGTCTCCATTAGGTTTTGTTGTGTTCTTGTTTGTCATTATGTTAAATAGGTGTGGATTGTGGGTTTTGGAGAAGATCAGGTAGGTTTAGGGTGGTTTTGGGGTGGATCTATGGTTTTGGCGTATTTTCTTCCAGTTTTGGGGGTGATGCCGATATTTGTTGGGGTGTTTTTGACGTGTTTTGGGGTCTCCATTAGGTTTTGTTGGGTTCTTGTTTGTCATTATGTTAAATAGGAGCGGATTGTGGGTTTTGGAGAACATCAGGTAGGTTTAGGGTGGTTTTGGGGTGGATCTATGGTTTTGGCGGATTTTCTTCGAGTTTTGGGGGTGATGCCGTTCTTGTTTGGGGTGTTTTTTAAGGTTTTTGGGGTCTCTGTTGGGTTTTGTTGGTTCTCGTTGGTCATCGTGTTGGAAAAGTGTAAATTGTGGGTTTTGGAGAACATCAGGTAGGTTTAGTGTGGTTTTGGGTGGATCTATGGTTTTGGCGGATTTACTTCCAGTTTTGGGGGTGATGCCGATATTTGTTGGGGTGTTTTTGACGTGTTTTGTTGTCTCCATTAGGTTTTGTTGGGTCTTGTTGTCATTATATTAAATAGGTGTGGATTGTGGGTTTTGGAGAACATCAGGTAGGTTTAGGGTGGTTTTGGGGTGGATCTATGGTTTTGGCGTATTTTCTTCCAGTTTTGGGGGTGATGCCGTTCTTGTTTGGGGTGTTTTTTAAGGTTTTGGGGTCTCTGTTGGGTTTTGTTGGGTTCTCGTTGGTCATCGTGTTGGAAAAGGGTAAATTGTGGGTTTTGGAGAACATCAGGTAGGTGTTGGGTGGTTTGGGGTGGATCTATGGTTTTGGCGTATTTTCTTCCAGTTTTGGGGGTGATGCCGATATTTGTTGGGGTGTTTTTGACGTGTTTTGTTGTCTCCATTAGGTTTTGTTGTGTTCTTGTTTGTCATTATGTTAAATAGGAGTGGATTGTGGGTTTTGGAGAACATCAGGTAGGTTTAGGGTTGTATTTGGGGTGGATCTATGGTTTTGGGGGATTTTCTTCCAGTTTTGGGGTGATGCCGATATTTGTTGGGGTGTTTTTGACGTGTTTTGGGGTCTCCATTAGGTTTTGTTGGTTCTTGTTTGGTCATTATGTTAAATAGGAGTGGACTGTGGGTTTTGGAGAACATCAGGTAGGTGTAGGGTGGTTTTGGGTGGATCTATGGGTTTTGGAGGGTTTTCTTCCAGTTTTGGGGGTGATGCCGATATTTTTTGGGGTGTTTTTGACGTGTTTTGGGTCTCCATTAGGTTTTGTTGTGTTCTTGTTTGTCATTATATTAAATAGGAGTGGATTGTGGGTTTTGGAGAAGATCAGGTAGGTTTAGGGTGGTTTTGGGGTGGATCTATGGTTTTGGCGGATTTTCTTCGAATTTTGGGGGTGATGCCGTTCTGTTTGGGGTGTTTTTGATGTTTTTGGGGTCTCTGTTTGGTTTTGTTGGGTTCTCGTTGGTCATCGTGTTGGAAAAGGGTAAATTGTGGGTTTTGGAGAACAAGGTAGGTGGTTGGGTGGTGTTTGGGGTGGATCTATGGTTTTGGTGTATTTTCTTCCAGTTTGGGGGTGATGCCATTTTTGTTTGGGGTGTTTTTTAAGGTTTTTGGGTCTCTGTTTGGTTTTGTTGGGTTCTCGTTGGTCATCATGTGGAAAATTGTAAATTGTGGGTTTTGTAGAATATCAGGTACGTTTAGGGTGGTTTGGGGTGATATATGGTACTCAGTTTTTTTTTTTTTTTTTTTTTTGGGGGGGGGGATGATCCTGGACTTTTTGTGTTGTTTTGACGTGTTTTGGGGTCTCGTTGTGTTTCATTGTTTCCATGGTCATCGTGTTGTAAAAGGGTAAATTGTGGGTTTTGGAGAACTTCAGGTAGGTTTAGGGGGACTTTCGCGTGGATTCATGGTATTTGGGGTTTTCCTTCTATTTTGGAGAGTGATCCTCTCCTTTCTTCGTGTGATTTTGAAGTGTTTTGGGTTTCCGTTGCGTTCGTTGAGTTCCTAATGCGTTTTATGGTTGGTTGGGAGTGTGCTTTGGGCTTAGGAGAACATCAGGTAGGTTTAGGGTGTCCTTGGGGTGGATCTATGGTATTTGGGGTTTTCTTCCAATTTTGGGGGTGATGCCGTTCTTTTTTGGGGTTTTTGACGTTTTTTGGGGGTCTCTGTTGGGTTTTGTTGGGTTCTTGTTGGTCATCGTGTTGAAAAGGGTAAATTGTGGGTTTTGGAGAACATCAGGTAGGTGTAGGGTGGTTTTGGGTGGATCTATGGTTTTGCGGATTTTCTTCGAGTTTTGGGGGTGATGCCGTTCTTGTTGGGGGTGTTTTTGACGTTTTTGGGGTCTCCATTAGGTTTTGTTGTGTTCTTGTTTGTCATTATGTTACATAGGAGTGGATTGTGGGTTTTGGAGAAGATAAGGTAGGTTTAGGTGGTTTGGGGGTGGATCTATGGTTTTGGCGGATTTACTTCCAGTTTTGGGGTGATGCCGATATTTGTTGGGGTGTTTTTGACGTGTTTTGGGGTCTCCATTAGGTTTTGTTGTGTTCTTGTTTGTCATTATGTTAAATAGGAGTGGATTGTGGGTTTTGGAGAACATCAGGTAGGTTTAGGTGGTTTTGGGGTGGATCTATGGTTTTGGCGGATTTTCTTCCAGTTTTGGGGGTGATGCCGTTCTTGTTTGGGGTGTTTTTGACGTTTTTGGGGTCTCTGTTGGGTTTGTTGTGTTCTCGTTGGTCATCGTGTTGGAAAAGTGTAAATTGGTGGGTTTTGGAGAACATCAGGTAGGTTTCGGGTGGTTTGGGGTGGATCTATGGTTTTGGCGTATTTTCTTCCAGTTTTGGGGGTGATGCCGTTCTTGTTTGGGGTGTTTTTGACGTGTTTTGGGGTCTCTGTTTGGTTTTGTTGGGTTCTCGTTGGTCATCATGGTGGAAAAGTGTAATTGTGGGTTTTGTAGAATATCAGGTAGGTTTAGGGTGGTTTGGGGTGGATATATGGTAATCAGTTTTTTTTTTTTTTTTTTTTTTTGGGGGTGGGGGATGATCCTGGACTTTTTGTTTGTTTTTGACGTGTTTTGGGGTCTCCGTTGTGTTTCATTTGGTTTTCCATGGTCATCGTGTTGTAAAAGGGTAAATTGTGGGTTTTGGAGAACTTCAGGTAGGTTTAGGGGACTTTTCGCGTGGATTCATGGTATTTGGGGTTTTCTTCTATTTTGGAGAGTGATCCTCTCCTTCTTCGTGTGATTTTGAAGTGTTTGGGGTTTCGTTGCGTTTCGTTGAGTTCCTAATGCGTTTTATGGTGGTTGGGAGTGTGCTTTGGGCTTAGGAGGAACATCAGGTAGGTTTAGGGTGGTTTTGGGGTGGATCTATGGTATTTGGGGTTTTCTTCCAATTTTGGGAGTGATGCCGTTCTTGTTTGGGGTGTTTTTGACGTTTTTTGGGGTCTCTGTTCGGTTTTGTTGGGTTCTTGATTGTCATTATGTTAATAGGAGCGGATTGTGGGTTTTGGAGAACATCAGGTAGGTTTAGGTGGTTTTGGGGTGGATCTATGGTTTTGGCGAATTTCTTCGAGTTTTGGGGGTGATGCCGTTCTTGTTTGGGGTGTTTTTTAAGGTTTTGGGGTCTCTGTTGGGTTTTGTTGGGTTCTCGTTGGTCATCGTGTTGGAAAAGTGTAAATGTGGGTTTTGGAGAACATCAGGTAGGTTTAGGTGGTTTTGGGGTGGATCTATGGTTTTGGCGGATTTATCTTCAGTTTTGGGGGTGATGCCGATATTTTGTTGGGGTGGTTTTGACGTGTTTGTTGTCTCCATTAGGTTTTGTTGGGTTCTTGTTTGTCTTATATTAAATAGGTGTGGATTGTGGGTTTTGGAGAAGATCAGGTGGTTTAGGGTGGTTTTGGGGTGGATCTATGGTTTTGGCGTATTTTCTTCCAGTTTTGGGGGTGATGCCGATATTTGTTGGGGTGTTTTTGACGTGTTTTGGGTCTCCATTAGGTTTTGTTGTGTTCTTGTTTGTCAATATGTTAAATAGGAGTGATTGTGGGTTTTGGAGAACATCAGGTAGGTTTAGGGTGGTTTTGGGTGGATCTATGGTTTTGGCGGATTTTCTTCCAGTTTTGGGGGTGATGCCGATATTTGTTGGGGTGTTTTTGACGTAATTTTGGGTCTCCATTAGGTTTTTGTTGTTGTTCTTGTTTGTCATTATGTTAAATAGGAGTGGATTGTGGTTTTGGAGAAGATCAGTAGGTTTAGGGTGGTTTTGGGGTGGATCTATGGTTTTGGCGGATTTTCTTCGAGTTTTGGGGGTGATGCCGTTCTTGTTTGGGTGTTTTTGACGTTTTTTGGGGTCTCTGTTGGGGTTTTGTTGGGTTCTCGTTGGTCATCATGGTGGAAAAGTGTAAATTGTGGGTTTTTGTAGAATATCAGGTAGGTTTAGGGTGGTTTTGGGGTGGATATATGGTACTCAGTTTTTTTTTTTGGGGGGGGGGGGATGATCCTGGACTTTTTGTGTTGTTTTTGACGTGTTTTGGGGTCTCCGTTGTGTTTCATTGGTTTTCCATGGTCATCGTGTTGTAAAAGGGTAAATTGTGGGTTTTGGAGAACTTCAGGTAGGTTTAGGGGACTTTTCGCGTGGATTCATGGTATTTGGGGTTTTCTTCTATTTTGGAGAGTGATCCTCTCCTTTCTTCGTGTGATTTTGAAGTGTTTTGGGGTTTCCGTTGCGTTCGTTGAGTTCCTAATGCGTTTATGTTGGTTGGAAGTGTGCTTTGGGATTAGGAGAACATCAGGTAGGTTTAGGGTGGTTTTGGGGTGGATCTATGGTATTTGGGGTTTTCTTCCAATTTTGGGGGTGATGCCGTTCTTGTTTGGGGTGTTTATGACGTTTTTTGGGGTCTCTGTTGGGTTTTGTTGCGTTCTCGTTTGTCATCGTGTTGGAAAAGGTAAATTGTGGGTTTTGGAGAACATCAGGTAGGTTTAGGGTGGTTTTGGGTGGATCTATGGTATTTGGGGATTTCTTCTATTTTTTGGCGTGTTCTGTTCTTTTTTTGTGTAGTTTTTGACGTGTTTTGGGGTCTCTGTTAGGTGTTGTTGGGTTCTCGTTGGTCATTATGGTGGAAAAGGGTAAATTGTGGGTTTTGGAGAACATCAGGTAGGTTTAGGGTGGTTTTGTGGTGGATCTATGGTTTTGCGGATTTTCTTCCAGTTTTGGGGGTGATGCCGATATTTTTTGTGTTGTTTTTGACGTGTTTTGGGGTCTCCATTACGTTTTATTGTGTTCTTTTTTGTCATTATGTTAAATAGGAGTGGATTGTGGGTTTTGGAGAAGATCAGGTAGGTTTCGGGTGGTTTTGGGGTGGATCTATGGTTTTGGGGGATTTTCTTCCAGTTTGGGGGTGATGCCGTTCTTGTTTGGGGTTGTTTTTGACGTTTTTTGGGGTCTCTGTTTGGTTTTGTTGTGTCTCGTTGGTCATCGTGTGGAAAGGGTAAATTGTGGGTTTGGAGAACATCAGGTAGGTTTAGGGTGGTTTTGGGTGGATATATGGTAATCATTTTTTTTTTTTTTTTGGGGGGGGAGGGGGGGATGATCCTGGACTTTCTGTGTTGTTTTTGACGTGTTTGGGGTCTCCGTTGTGTTTCATTTGGTTTTCCATGGTCATCGGTGTTGTAAAGGGTAAATTGTGGGTTTTGGAGAACTCAGGTAGGTTTAGGGGGACTTTTCGCGTGGATTCATGGTATTTGGGCTTTTCTTCTATTTTGAAGAGTGATCCTCTCCTTTCTTCGTGTGATTTTGAAGTGTTTGGGGTTTCCGTTGCGTTTCGTTGAGTTCCTAATGCGATTTATGGTGTTGGGAGTGTGCTTTGGGATTAGGAGAACATCAGGTAGGTTTAGGTTGGTTTTGGGGTGGATCTATGGTATTGGGGTTTTCTTCCAGTTTGGGGGTGATGCCGATATTTTTTGTGTTGGTTTTGACGTGTTTTGGGGTCTCCATTAGGTTTTGTTGTGTTCTTGTTTGTCATTATGTTAAATAGGTGTGGATTGTGGGTTTTGGAGAACATCAGGTAGGTTTAGGGTGGTTTTGGGGTGGATCTATGGTTTTGGCGGATTTTCTTCCAGTTTTGGGGGTGATGCCGTTCTTGTTTGGGGTGTTTTTGACGTTTTGTGGGGTCTCCGTTGGGTTTTGTTGGGTTCTTGTTTGTCATTATATTAAATAGGAGTGGATTGTGGGTTTTGCAGAACATCAGGTAGGTTTAAGGGTTTTTTTAGGTTTAAATCTTGGCATTTTTTTTTACTATTATTATTTTTTTTTTTAGTATCTGGGTTGATTTTTGTGGTGTTTTTGATGTGTTTTGGGGTCTCCGTTGGGTTTCTTTTGGTTTTCCATGGTCATCATGTTGGAAAAGTGTAAATTGCTGGTTTTGGAGAACTTCAGGTAGGTTTAGGGGGACTTTTCGCGTGGATTCATGGTATTTGGGGTTTTCTTCTATTTTGGAGAGTGATCCTCTCCTTTCTTCGTGTGATTTTGAAGTGTTTTGGGGTTTCCGTTGCGTTTCGTTGAGTTCCTAATGCGTTTTATGGTGGTTGGGAGTGTGCTTTGGGCTTAGGAGAACATCAGGTAGGTTTAGGGTGGTTTTGGGGTGGATCTATGGTATTTGGGGTTTTCTTCCAGTTTTGGGGGTGATGCCGTTCTTGTTTGGGGTGTTTTTGACGTTTTTTGGGTTCTCTGTTGTGTTTTGTTGTGTTCTCGTTTGTCATCGTGTTGGAAAAGTGTAAATTGTTGTTTTTGGAGAACATCAGGTAGGTTTAGGGTGGTTTTGGGGTGGATCTATGATTTTTGCGGATTTTCTTCCAATTTTGGGGGTGATGCAGTTCTTGTTTGGGGTGTTTTTGACGTGTTTTGGGGTCTCTGTTGGGTATTGTTGTGTTCTCGTTGGTCATTATGGTGGAAAAGGGTAAATTGTGGGTTTGGGAGAAGATCAGGTAGGTTTCGGGTGGTTTTGGGGTGGATCTATGGTTTTGGCGGATTTTCTTCCAGTTTTGGGGGTGATGTCGATATTTTTTGTGTTGTTTTTGACGTGTTTTGGGGTCTCCATTAGGTTTTGTTGTGTTCTTGTTTGTCATTATGTTAAATAGGAGTGGATTGTGGGTTTTGGAGAACTTCAGGTAGGTTTAGGGGGACTTTTCGCGTGGATTCATGGTATTTGGGGTTTTCTTCTATTTTGGAGAGTGATCCTCTCCTTTCTTCGTGTGATTTTGAAGTGTTTTGGGGTTTCCGTTGCGTTTCGTTGAGTTCCTAATGCGTTTTATGGTGGTTGGGAGTGTGCTTTGGGCTTAGGAGAACATCAGGTAGGTTTAAGGTGGTTTTGGGGTGGATATATGGTACTCAGTTTTTTTTTTTTTTTTTTTGGGGGTGGGGGATGATCCTGGACTTTTTGTGTTGTTTTTGACGTGTTTTGGGGTCTCCGTTTTGTTTCATTGGGTTTTCCATGGTCATCGTGTTGTAAAAGGGTAAATTGTGGGTTTTGGAGAACTTCAGGTAGGTTTAGGGGGACTTTTCGCGTGGATTCAAGGTATTTGGGGTTTTCTTCTATTTTGGAGAGTGATCCTCTCCTTTCTTCGTGTGATTTTGAAGTGTTTTGGGGTTTCCGTTGCGTTTCGTTGAGTTCCTAATGCGTTTTATGGTGGTTGGGAGTGTGTTTTGGGATTAGGAGAACATCAGGTAGGTTTAGGGTGTCCTTGGGGTGGATCTATGGTATTTGGGGTTTTCTTCCAGTTTTGGGGGTGATGCCGTTCTTTTTTGGGGTGTTTTTAACGTGTTTTGGGGTCTCTGTTGGGTTTTGTTGGGTTCTCGTTGGTCATCATGTTAAATAGGTGTGGATTGTGGGTTTTGGAGAACATCAGGTGGGTTTAGGGTTGTTTTGGCGTGTATCTATGGTTTTGGGGGATTTTCTTTCAGTTTTGGGGGTTATCTCGTTTTATTTAGTTGTGTTTTTGATGTGTTCTGGGTTCTCCTTTGGGTTTTAGTTTGGTTCTTGTTCGTCATCATGGTGAAAAAGTTTAAATTGTGGGTTTTGGAGAACATCAGGTAGGTTTAGGGTGTCTTTGGGGTCGATCTATGGTATTTGGCGTTTTCTTCTATTTTTTGGCATGATCCTGTTTATTTTTGCAGTGTTTTGGACGTGTTTTGGGGTCTCCGTTGGGTTTTGTTGTGTTCTTGTTGGTCATTATGTTAAATAGGAGTGGATTGTGGGTTTTGGAGAACATCAGGTAGGTTTCGGGTGGTTTTGGGGTGGATCTATAGTTTTGGCGGATTTTCTTCCAATTTTGGGGGTGATGCCGTTCTTGTTTGGGGTGTTTTTGACGTTTTTTGGGGTCTCTGTTGGGTTTTGTTGGGTTCTCGTTGGTCATCGTGTTGGAAAAGGATAAATTGTGGGTTTTGGAGAACATCAGGTAGGTTTAGGGTGGTTTTGGGGTGGATCTATGGTTTTGGCGGATTTTCTTCCAGTTTTGGGGGTGATGCCGATATTTGTTGGGGTGTTTTTGACGTGTTTTGGGGTCTCCATTAGGTTTTGTTGTGTTCTTGTTTGTCATTATGTTAAATAGGAGTGGATTGTGGGTTTTGGAGAAGATCAGGTAGGTTTAGGGTGGTTTTGAGGTGGATCTATGGTTTTGGCGGATTTTCTTCCAGTTTTGGGAGTGATGCCGATATTTGTTGGGGTGTTTTTGACGTGTTTTGTTGTCTCCATTAGGTTTTGTTGTGTTCTTGTTTGTCATTATGTTAAATAGGAGTGGATTGTGGGTTTTGGAGAACATCGGGTAGGTGTTGGGTGGTTTTGGGGTGGATCTATGGTTTTGGCGTATTTTCTTCCAGTTTTGGGGGTGATGCCGTTCTTGTTTGGGGTGTTTTTGACGTTTTTTGGGGTCTCTGTTGGGTTTTGTTGTGTTCTCGTTGGTCATCGTGTTGGAAAAGGATAAATTGTGGGTTTTGGAGAACATCAGGTAGGTTTCGGGTGGTTTTGGGGTGGATCTATGGTTTTGGCGGATTTTCTTCCAGTTTTTGGGGTGATGCCATTTTTGTTTGGGGTGTTTTTTAATGTTTTTGGGGTCTCTGTTTGGTTTTGTTGGGTTCTCGTTGGTCATCATGGTGGAAAAGTGTAAATTGTGGGTTTTGTAGAATATCAGGTAGGTTTAGGGTGGTTTTGGGGTGGATATATGGTACTCAGTTTTTTTTTTTTTTGGGGGGGGGGGGGGGATGATCCTGGACTTTTTGTGTTGTTTTTGACGTGTTTTGGGGTCTCCGTTGTGTTTCATTTGGTTTTCCATGGTCATCGTGTTGTAAAAGGGTAAATTGTGGGTTTTGGAGAACTTCAGGTAGGTTTAGGGGGACTTTTCGCGTGGATTCATGGTATTTGGGGTTTTCTTCTATTTTGGAGAGTGATCCTCTCCTTTCTTCGTGTGATTTTGAAGTGTTTTGGGGTTTCCGTTGCGTTTCGTTGAGTTCCTAATGCGTTTTATGGTGGTTGGGAGTGTGCTTTGGGCTTAGGAGAACATCAGGTAGGTTTAGGGTGTCCTTGGGGTGGATCTATGGTATTTGGGGTTTTCTTCCAGTTTTGGGGGTGATGCCGATATTTGTTGGGGTGTTTTTGACGTGTTTTGGGGTCTCCATTAGGTTTTGTTGTGTTCTTGTTTGTCATTATGTTAAATAGGTGTGGATTGTGGGTTTTGGAGAACATCAGGTAGGTTTAGGGTGGTTTTGGGGTGGATCTATGGTTTTGGCGGATTTTCTTCGAGTTTTGGGGGTGATGCCGTTCTTGTTTGGGGTGTTTTTGACGTTTTTTGGGGTCTCTGTTGGGTTTTGTTGGGTTCTCGTTGGTCATCGTGTTGGACAAGTGTAAATTGTGGGTTTTGGAGAACATCAGGTAGGTGTAGGGTGGTTTTGGGGTGGATCTATGGTTTTGGCGTATTTTCTTCCAGTTTTGGGGGTGATGCCGATATTTGTTGGGGTGTTTTTGTCGTGTTTTGGGGTCTCCATTAGGTTTTGTTGTGTTCTTGTTTGTCATTATGTTAAATAGGTGTGGATTGTGGGTTTTGGAGAAGATCAGGTAGGTTTAGGGTGGTTTTGGGGTGGATCTATGGTTTTGGCGTATTTTCTTCCAGTTTTGGGGGTGATGCCGATATTTGTTGGGGTGTTTTTGACGTGTTTTGGGGTCTCCATTAGGTTTTGTTGGGTTCTTGTTTGTCATTATGTTAAATAGGAGCGGATTGTGGGTTTTGGAGAACATCAGGTAGGTTTAGGGTGGTTTTGGTTTGGATCTATGGTTTTGGCGGATTTTCTTCGAGTTTTGGGGGTGATGCCGTTCTTGTTTGGGGTGTTTTTTAAGGTTTTTGGGGTCTCTGTTGGGTTTTGTTGTGTTCTCGTTGTTCATCGTGTTGGAAAAGTGTAAATTGTGGGTTTTGGAGAACATCAGGTAGGTTTAGTGTGGTTTTGGGGTGGATCTATGGTTTTGGCGGATTTACTTCCAGTTTTGGGTGTGATGCCGATATTTGTTGGGGTGTTTTTGACGTGTTTTGTTGTCTCCATTAGGTTTTGTTGGGTTCTTGTTTGTCATTATATTAAATAGGTGTGGATTGTGGGTTTTGGAGAAGATCAGGTAGGTTTAGGGTGGTTTTGGGTTGGATCTATGGTTTTGGCGGATTTTCTTCCAGTTTTGGGAGTGATGCCGTTCTTGTTTGGGGTGTTTTTGACGTTTTTTGGGGTCTCTGTTGGGTTTTGTTGTGTTCTCGTTGGTCATCGTGTTGGAAAAAGATAAATTGTGGGTTTTGGAGAACATCAGGTAGGTTTAGGGTGGTTTTGGGGTGGATCTATGGTTTTGGCGTATTTTCTTCCAGTTTTGGGGGTGATGCCGTTCTTGTTTGGGGTGTTTTTGACGTGTTTTGGGGTCTCTGTGTGGTTTTGTTGGGTTCTCGTTGGTCATCATGGTGGAAAAGTGTAAATTGTGGGTTTTGTAGAATATCAGGTAGGTTTAGGGTGGTTTTGGGGTGGATATATGGTAATCAGGTTTTTTTTTTTTTTTTTTTTTTGTTGGGGGGGGATGATCCTGGACTTTTTGTGTTGTTTTTGACGTGTTTTGGGGTCTCCGTTGTGTTTCATTTGGTTTTTCCATGGTCATCGTGTTGTAAAAGTGTAAATTGTGGGTTTTGGAGAACTTCAGGTAGGTTTAGGGGGACTTTTCGCGTGGATTCATGGTATTTGGGGTTTTCTTCTATTTTGGAGAGTGATCCTCTCCTTTCTTCGTGTGATTTTGAAGTGTTTTGGGGTTTCCGTTGCGTTTCGTTGAGTTCCTA
>NW_028181099.1:0-54343 GCF_964211825.1 Aythya ferina
GGGTGGTTTTGGGGTGGATCTATGGTTTTGGGGGATTTTCTTCCAGTTTTGGTGGTGATGCCGTTCTTGTTTGGGGTGTTTTTGACGTGTTTTGGTGTCTCCATTAGGTTTTGTTGGGTTCTTGTTTGTCATTATGTTAAATAGGTGTGGATTGTGGTTTTGGAGAACATCAGGTAGGTTTAGGGTGTCTTTGGGGTGGATCTATGGTTTTGGGGGTTTTCTTCAGTTTTGGGGGTGATGCCATTCTTGTTTGGGGTATTTTTTAAGGTTTTTGTGGTCTCTGTTTGGTTTTGTTGGGTTCTCGTTGGTCATCGTGTTGTAAAAGTGTAAATTGTGGGTTTTGGAGAACTTCAGGTAGGTTTAGGGGGAGTTTTCGCGTGGATTCATGGTATTTGGGGTTTTCTTCTTTTGGGGGGAGTGATCCTCTCCTTTCTTCGGGTGATTTTGAAGTGTTTTGGGGTTTCCGTTGCGTTTCGTTGAATTCCTAATGTGTTTTATGGTGGTTGGGAGTGTGCTTTGGGATTAGGAGAACATCAGGTAGGTTTAGGGTGTCTTTGGGGTGGATCTATGGTATTTGGGGTTTTCTTCTATTTTTTGGCGTGATCCTGTTCTTTTTTGGGGTGTATTTGAAGTGTTTTGGGGTCTCCGTTGGGTTTTGTTTGGTTCTCGTTGGTCATCATGGTGGAAAAGGGTAAATGTGGGTTTTGGAGAAGATCAGGTAGGTTTAGGGTGGTTTTGGGGTGGATCTATGGTTTTGGGGGATTTTCTTCCAGTTTTGGGTGTGATGCCGTTCTTGTTTCGGGTATTTTTTAAGGTTTTTGTGGTCTCTGTTTGGTTTTGTTGGGTTCTCGTTGGTCATCGTGTTGTAAAAGTGTAAATTGTGGGTTTTGGAGAACTTCAGGTAGGTTTAGGGGGAGTTTTTGCGTGGATTCATGGTATTTGGGGTTTTCTTCTTTTTGGGGGAGTGATCCTCTCCTTTCTTCGGGTGATTTTGAAGTGTTTTGGGGTTTCCGTTGCGTTTCGTTGAATTCCTAATGTGTTTTATGGAGGTTTGGAGTGTGCTTTGGGATTAGGAGAACATCAGGTAGGTTTAGGGTGGTTTTGGGTGGATCTATGGTTTTGGGGGATTTTCTTCCAGTTTTGGTGGTGATGCCGTTCTTGTTTGGGGTGTTTTTGACGTTTTTTGGGGTCTCTGTTGGGTTCTGTTGGGTTCTCGTTGGTCATCGTGTTGGAAAAGGGTAAATTGTGGTTTTTGGAGAAGATCAGGTAGGTTTAGGGTGGTTTTGGGGTGGATCTATGGTTTTGGTGTATTTTCTTCCAGTTTTGGTGGTGATCCTTTTCTTGTTTGGGGTGTTTTTGACGTGTTTTGGTGTCTCCATTAGGTTTTGTTGGGTTCTTGTTTGTCATTATGTTAAATAGGTGTGGATTGTGGGTTTTGGAGAACATCAGGTAGGTTTAGGGTGGTTTTGGGGTGGATCTACGGTTTTGGGGGATTTTCTTCCAGTTTTGGGGGTGATGCCGTTCTTGTTTGGGGTGTTTTTGACGTTTTTTGGGGTCTCCGTTGGGTTTTTTTGGGTTCTCGTTGGTTATCATGGTGGAAAAGGGTAAATGTGGGTTTTGGAGAACATCAGGTAGGTTTAGGGTGGTTTTGGGGTGGATCTATGGTTTGGCGTATTTTCTTCCAGTTTTGGGGGTGATGCCGATATTTTTTGGGGTGTTTTTTACGTGTTTTGGGGTCTCCATTAGGTTTTGTTGGGTTCTTGTTTGTCATTATGTTAAATAGGAGTGGATTGTGGGTTTTGGAGAACATCAGGTAGGTTTAGGGTGGTTTTGGGGTGGATCTATGGTTTTGGGGGATTTTCTTCCAGTTTTGGGGGTGATGCCGTTCTTGTTTGGGGTGTTTTTGACGTTTTTTGGGGTCTCTGTTGGGTTCTGTTGGGTTCTCGTTGGTCATCGTGTTGGAAAAGGGTAAATTGTGGTTTTTGGAGAACATCAGGTAGGTTAGGGTGTCTTTGGGGTGGATCTATGGTATTTGGGGGTTTTCTTCTATTTTTTGGCGTGATCCTGTTCTTTTTTGGGGTGTATTTGAAGTGTTTTGGGTCTCCGTTGGGTTTTGTTTGGTTCTCGTTGGTCATCATGGTGGAAAAGGGTAAATTGTGGGTTTTGGAGAAGATCAGGTAGGTTAGGGTGGTTTTGGGGTGGATCTATGGTTTTGGTGTATTTTCTTCCAGTTTTGGTGGTGATCCTTTTCTTGTTTGGGGTGTTTTTGACGTGTTTTGGTGTCTCCATTAGGTTTTGTTGGGTTCTTGTTTGTCATTATGTTAAATAGGTGTGGATTGTGGGTTTTGGAGAACATCAGGTAGGTTTAGGGTGGTTTTGGGGTGGATCTATGGTTTTGGGGGATTTTCTTCCAGTTTTGGGGGTGATGCCGTTCTTGTTTGGGGTGTTTTTGACGTTTTTTGGGGTCTCCGTTGGGTTCTGTTGGGTTCTCGTTGCTCATCGTGTTGGAAAAGGGTAAATTGTGGTTTTTGGAGAAGATCAGGTAGGTTTAGGGTGGTTTTGGGGTGGATCTATGGTTTTGGCGGATTTTCTTCCAGTTTTGGGGGTGATGCCGTTCTTGTTTGGGGTGTTTTTGACGTTTTTTGGGGTCTCCGTTGGGTTTTGTTGGTTCTCGTTGGTTATCATGGTGGAAAAGGGTAAATTGTGGTTTTTGGAGAACATCAGGTAGGTTTAGGGTGGTTTTGGGGTGGATCTATGGTTTTGGCAGATTTTCTTCCAGTTTTGGGGGTGATGCCGATATTTTTTGTGGTGTTTTTTACGTGTTTTGTGGTCTCCATTAGGTTTTGTTGGGTTCTTGTTTGTCATTATGTTAAATAGGAGTGGATTGTGGGTTTTGGAGAACATCAGGTAGTTTTAGGGTGGTTTTGGGGTGGATCAATGGATTTGGGGGATTTTCTTCCAGTTTTGGGGGTGATGCCGTTCTTGTTTGGGGTGTTTTTGACGTGTTTTGGTGTCTCCATTAGGTTTTGTTGGGTTCTTGTTTGTCATTATGTTAAATAGGTGTGGATTGTGGGTTTTGGAGAACATCAGGTAGGTTTAGGGTGGTTTTGGGGTGGATCTATGGTTTTGGGGATTTTCTTCCAGTTTTGGGGGTGATGCCGTTCTTGTTTGGGGTGTTTTTGACGTTTTTTGGGGTCTCTGTTGGGTTCTGTTTGGTTCTCGTTGGTCATCGTGTTGGAAAAGGGTAAATTGTGGTTTTTGGAGAAGATCAGGTAGGTTTAGGGTGGTTTTGGGGTGGATCTATGGTTTTGGGGGATTTTCTTCCAGTTTTGGGGGTGATGCCATTCTTGTTTGGGGTGTTTTTGACGTTTTTTGGGGTCTCCGTTGGGTTTTGTTGGGTTCTCGTAGGTTATCATGGTGGAAAAGGGTAAATTGTGGGTTTTGGAGAAGATCAGGTAGGTTTAGGGTGGTTTTGGGGTGGATCTATGGTTTTGGGGGATTTTCTTCCAATTTTGGGGGTGATGCCTATATTTTTTGGGGTGTTTTTTACGTGTTTTGGGGTCTCCATTAGGTTTTGTTGGGTTCTTGTTTGTCATTATGTTAAATAGGAGTGGATTGTGGTTTTTGGAGAACATCAGGTAGTTTTAGGGTGGTTTTGGGGTGGATCTATGGTTTTGGGGGATTTTCTTCCAGTTTTGGTGGTGATGCCATTCTTGTTTGGGGTGTTTTTGACGTTTTTTGGGGTCTCTGTTGGGTTCTGTTGGGTTCTCGTTGGTCAGTCGTGTTGGAAAAGGGTAAATTGTGGTTTTTGGAGAAGATCAGGTAGGTTTAGGGTGGTTTTGGGGTGGATCTATGGTTTTGGGGATTTTCTTCCAGTTTTGGGGGTGATGCCGTTCTTGTTTGGGGTGTTTTTTACGTGTTTTGGTGTCTCCATTAGGTTTTGTTGGGTTCTTGTTTGTCATTATGTTAAATAGGTGTGGATTGTGGGTTTTGGAGAACATCAGGTAGGTTTAGGGTGGTTTTGGTGTGGATCTATGGTTTTGGGGGATTTTCTTCCAGTTTTGGTGGTGATGACGTTCTTGTTTGGGGTGTTTTTGACGTTTTTTGGGGTCTCTGTTGGGTTCTGTTGGGTTCTCGTTGGTCATCGTGTTGGAAAAGGGTAAATTGTGGTTTTTGGAGAAGATCAGGTAGGTTTAGGGTGGTTTTGGGGTGGATCTATGGTTTTGGGGGTTTTCTTCCAGTTTTGGTGGTGATGCCATTCTTGTTTGGGGTATTTTTTAAGGTTTTTGTGGTCTCTGTTTGGTTTTGTTGGGTTCTCGTTGGTCATCGTGTTGTAAAAGTGTAAATTGTGGGTTTTGGAGAACTTCAGGTAGGTTTAGGGGGAGTTTTCGCGTGGATTCATGGTATTTGGGGTTTTCTTCTTTTTGGGGGAGTGATCCTCTCCTTTCTTCGGGTGATTTTGAAGTGTTTGGGGTTTCCGTTGCGTTTCGTTGAATTCCTAATGTGTTTTATGTTGGTTTGGAGTGTGCTTTGGGATTAGGAGAACATCAGGTAGGTTTAGGGTGGTTTTGGGGTGGATCTATGGTTTTGGGGGATTTTCTTCCAGTTTTGGGGGTGATGCCATTCTTGTTTGGGGTATTTTTTAAGGTTTTTGTGGTCTCTGTTTGGTTTTGTTGGGTTCTCGTTGGTCATCGTGTTGTAAAATTGTAAATTGTGGGTTTTGGAGAACTTCAGGTAGGTTTAGGGGGAGTTTTCGCGTGGATTCATGGTATTTGGGGTTTTCTTCTTTTTGGGGGAGTGATCCTCTCCTTTCTTCGGGTGATTTTGAAGTGTTTTGGGGTTTCCGTTGCGTTTCGTTGAATTCCTAATGTGTTTTATGGTGGTTTGGAGTGTGCTTTGGGATTAGGAGAACATCAGGTAGGTTTAGGGTGGTTTTGGGGTGGATCTATGGTTTTGGCGGATTTTCTTCCAGTTTTGGTGGTGATGCCGTTCTTGTTTGGGGTGTTTTTGACGTTTTTTGGGGTCTCTGTTGGGTTCTGTTGGGTTCTCGTTGGTCATCGTGTTGGAAAAGTGTAAATTGTGGTTTTTGGAGAAGATCAGGTAGGTTTAGGGTGGTTTTGGGGTGGATCTATGGTTTTGGGGGATTTTCTTCCAGTTTTGGGGGTGATGCCGTTCTTGTTTGGGGTGTTTTTGACGTTTTTTGGGGTCTCTGTTGGGTTCTGTTGGGTTCTCGTTGGTCATCGTGTTGGAAAAGGGTAAATTGTGGTTTTTGGAGAAGATCAGGTAGGTTTAGGGTGGTTTTGGGGTGGATCTATGGTTTTGGGGGATTTTCTTCCAGTTTTGGTGGTGATGCCGTTCTTGTTTGGGGTGTTTTTGACGTTTTTTGGGGTCTCCGTTGGGTTTTGTTGGGTTCTCGTTGGTTATCATGTGGAAAAGGGTAAATTGTGGGTTTTGGAGAACATCAGGTAGGTTTAGGGTGGTTTTGGGGTGGATCTATGGTTTTGGGGGATTTTCTTCCAGTTTTGGGCGTGATGCCAATATTTTTTGGGTGTTTTTTACGTGTTTTGGGGTCTCCATTAGGTTTTGTTGGGTTCTTTTTTTGTCATTATGTTAAATAGGAGTGGATTGTGGGTTTTGGATAACATCAGGTAGTTTTAGGGTGGTTTTGGGGTGGATCTATGGTTTTGGGGGATTTTCTTCCAGTTTTGGGGGTGATGCCGTTCTTGTTTGGGGTGTTTTTGACGTTTTTTGGGGTCTCTGTTGGGTTCTGTTGGTTCTCGTTGGTCATCGTGTTGGAAAAGGGTAAATTGTGGTTTTTGGAGAACATCAGGTAGGTTTAGGGTGTCTTTGGGGTGGATCTATGGTTTTGGGGGTTTTCTTCCAGTTTTGGGGGTGATGCCATTCTTGTTTGGGGTATTTTTTAAGGTTTTTGTGGTCTCTGTTTGGTTTTGTTGGGTTCTCGTTGGTCATCGTGTTGTAAAAGTGTAAATTGTGGGTTTTGGAGAACTTCAGGTAGGTTTAGGGGGAGTTTTCGCGTGGATTCATGGTATTTGGGGTTTTCTTCTTTTTGGGGGAGTGATCCTCTCCTTTCTTCGGGTGATTTTGAAGTGTTTTGGGGTTTCCGTTGCGTTTCGTTGAATTCCTAATGTGTTTTATGGTGGTTTGGAGTGTGCTTTGGGATAGGAGAACATCAGGTAGGTTTAGGGTGTCTTTGGGGTGGATCTATGGTATTTGGGGTTTTCTTCTATTTTTTGGCGTGATCCTGTTCTTTTTTGGGGTGTATTTGAAGTGTTTTGGGGTCTCCGTTGGGTTTTGTTTGGTTCTCGTTGGTCATCATGGTGGAAAAGGGTAAATTGTGTGTTTTGGAGAAGATCAGGTAGGTTTAGGGTGGTTTTGGGGTGGATCTATGGTTTTGGGGGATTTTCTTCCAGTTTTGGGGGTGATGCCGTTCTTGTTTGGGGTGTTTTTGACGTGTTTTGGTGTCTCCATTAGGTTTTGTTGGGTTCTTGTTTGTCATTATGTTAAATAGGTGTGGATTGTGGGTTTTGGAGAACATCAGGTAGGTTTAGGGTGGTTTTGGGGTGGATCTATGGTTTTGGGGGATTTTCTTCCAGTTTTGGTGGTGATGCCGTTCTTGTTTGGGGTGTTTTTGACGTTTTTTGGGGTCTCTGTTGGGTTCTGTTGGGTTCTCGTTGGTCATCGTGTTGGAAAAGGGTAAATTGTGGTTTTTGGAGAACATCAGGTAGGTTTAGGGTGTCTTTGGGGTGGATCTATGGTTTTGGGGGATTTTCTTCCAGTTTTGGGGGTGATGCCGTTCTTGTTTGGGGTGTTTTTTACGTGTTTTGGTGTCTCCATTAGGTTTTATTGGGTTCTTGTTTGTCATTATGTTAAATAGGTGTGGATTGTGGGTTTTGGGGAACATCAGGTAGGTTTAGGGTGGTTTTGGGGTGGATCTATGGTTTTGGGGGATTTTCTTCCAGTTTTGGGGGTGATGCCGTTCTTGTTTGGGGTGTTTTTGACGTTTTTTGGGGTCTCTGTTGGGTTCTGTTGGGTTCTCGTTGGTCATCGTGTTGGAAAAGGGTAAATTGTGGTTTTTGGAGAACATCAGGTAGGTTTAGGGTGTCTTTGGGGTGGATCTATGGTATTTGGGGTTTTCTTCTATTTTTTGGCGTGATCCTGTTCTTTTTTGGGGTGTATTTGAAGTGTTTTGGGGTCTCCGTTGGGTTTTGTTTGGTTCTCGTTGGTCATCATGGTGGAAAAGGGTAAATTGTGGGTTTTGGAGAAGATCAGGTAGGTTTAGGGTGGTTTTGGGGTGGATCTATGGTTTTGGTGTATTTTCTTCCAGTTTTGGTGGTGATCCTTTTCTTGTTTGGGGTGTTTTTGACGTGTTTTGGTGTCTCCATTAGGTTTTGTTGGGTTCTTGTTTGTCATTATGTTAAATAGGTGTGGATTGTGGGTTTTGGAGAACATCAGGTAGGTTTAGGGTGGTTTTGGGGTGGATCTATGGTTTTGGGGGATTTTCTTCCAGTTTTGGGGGTGATGCCGTTCTTGTTTGGGGTGTTTTTGACGTTTTTTGGGGTCTCCGTTGGGTTCTGTTGGGTTCTCGTTGCTCATCGTGTTGGAAAAGGGTAAATTGTGGTTTTTGGAGAAGATCAGGTAGGTTTAGGGTGGTTTTGGGGTGGATCTATGGTTTTGGCGGATTTTCTTCCAGTTTTGGGGGTGATGCCGTTCTTGTTTGGGGTGTTTTTGACGTTTTTTGGGGTCTCCGTTGGGTTTTGTTGGGTTCTCGTTGGTTATCATGGTGGAAAAGGGTAAATTGTGGTTTTTGGAGAACATCAGGTAGGTTTAGGGTGGTTTTGGGGTGGATCTATGGTTTTGGCAGATTTTCTTCCAGTTTTGGGGGTGATGCCGATATTTTTTGTGGTGTTTTTTACGTGTTTTGTGGTCTCCATTAGGTTTTGTTGGGTTCTTGTTTGTCATTATGTTAAATAGAAGTGGATTGTGGGTTTTGGAGAACATCAGGTAGTTTTAGGGTGGTTTTGGGGTGGATCAATGGATTTGGGGGATTTTCTTCCAGTTTTGGGGGTGATGCCGTTCTTGTTTGGGGTGTTTTTGACGTGTTTTGGTGTCTCCATTAGGTTTTGTTGGGTTCTTGTTTGTCATTATGTTAAATAGGTGTGGATTGTGGGTTTTGGAGAACATCAGGTAGGTTTAGGGTGGTTTTGGGGTGGATCTATGGTTTTGGGGGATTTTCTTCCAGTTTTGGGGGTGATGCCGTTCTTGTTTGGGGTGTTTTTGACGTTTTTTGGGGTCTCTGTTGGGTTCTGTTTGGTTCTCGTTGGTCATCGTGTTGGAAAAGGGTAAATTGTGGTTTTTGGAGAAGATCAGGTAGGTTTAGGGTGGTTTTGGGGTGGATCTATGGTTTTGGGGGATTTTCTTCCAGTTTTGGGGGTGATGCCATTCTTGTTTGGGGTGTTTTTGACGTTTTTTGGGGTCTCCGTTGGGTTTTGTTGGGTTCTCGTAGGTTATCATGGTGGAAAAGGGTAAATTGTGGGTTTTGGAGAAGATCAGGTAGGTTTAGGGTGGTTTTGGGGTGGATCTATGGTTTTGGGGGATTTTCTTCCAATTTTGGGGGTGATGCCTATATTTTTTGGGGTGTTTTTTACGTGTTTTGGGGTCTCCATTAGGTTTTGTTGGGTTCTTGTTTGTCATTATGTTAAATAGGAGTGGATTGTGGTTTTTGGAGAACATCAGGTAGTTTTAGGGTGGTTTTGGGGTGGATCTATGGTTTTGGGGGATTTTCTTCCAGTTTTGGTGGTGATGCCATTCTTGTTTGGGGTGTTTTTGACGTTTTTTGGGGTCTCTGTTGGGTTCTGTTGGGTTCTCGTTGGTCATCGTGTTGGAAAAGGGTAAATTGTGGTTTTTGGAGAAGATCAGGTAGGTTTAGGGTGGTTTTGGGGTGGATCTATGGTTTTGGGGGATTTTCTTCCAGTTTTGGGGGTGATGCCGTTCTTGTTTGGGGTGTTTTTTACGTGTTTTGGTGTCTCCATTAGGTTTTGTTGGGTTCTTGTTTGTCATTATGTTAAATAGGTGTGGATTGTGGGTTTTGGAGAACATCAGGTAGGTTTAGGGTGGTTTTGGTGTGGATCTATGGTTTTGGGGGATTTTCTTCCAGTTTTGGTGGTGATGACGTTCTTGTTTGGGGTGTTTTTGACGTTTTTTGGGGTCTCTGTTGGGTTCTGTTGGGTTCTCGTTGGTCATCGTGTTGGAAAAGGGTAAATTGTGGTTTTTGGAGAAGATCAGGTAGGTTTAGGGTGGTTTTGGGGTGGATCTATGGTTTTGGGGGTTTTCTTCCAGTTTTGGTGGTGATGCCATTCTTGTTTGGGGTATTTTTTAAGGTTTTTGTGGTCTCTGTTTGGTTTTGTTGGGTTCTCGTTGGTCATCGTGTTGTAAAAGTGTAAATTGTGGGTTTTGGAGAACTTCAGGTAGGTTTAGGGGGAGTTTTCGCGTGGATTCATGGTATTTGGGGTTTTCTTCTTTTTGGGGGAGTGATCCTCTCCTTTCTTCGGGTGATTTTGAAGTGTTTTGGGGTTTCCGTTGCGTTTCGTTGAATTCCTAATGTGTTTTATGTTGGTTTGGAGTGTGCTTTGGGATTAGGAGAACATCAGGTAGGTTTAGGGTGGTTTTGGGGTGGATCTATGGTTTTGGGGGATTTTCTTCCAGTTTTGGGGGTGATGCCATTCTTGTTTGGGGTATTTTTTAAGGTTTTTGTGGTCTCTGTTTGGTTTTGTTGGGTTCTCGTTGGTCATCGTGTTGTAAAAGTGTAAATTGTGGGTTTTGGAGAACTTCAGGTAGGTTTAGGGGGAGTTTTCGCGTGGATTCATGGTATTTGGTGTTTTCTTCTTTTTGGGGGAGTGATCCTCTCCTTTCTTCGGGTGATTTTGAAGTGTTTTGGGGTTTCCGTTGCGTTTCGTTGAATTCCTAATGTGTTTTATGGTGGTTTGGAGTGTGCTTTGGGATTAGGAGAACATCAGGTAGGTTTAGGGTGGTTTTGGGGTGGATCTATGGTTTTGGCGGATTTTCTTCCAGTTTTGGTGGTGATGCCGTTCTTGTTTGGGGTGTTTTTGACGTTTTTTGGGGTCTCTGTTGGGTTCTGTTGGGTTCTCGTTGGTCATCGTGTTGGAAAAGGGTAAATTGTGGTTTTTGGAGAAGATCAGGTAGGTTTAGGGTGGTTTTGGGGTGGATCTATGGTTTTGGTGTATTTTCTTCCAGTTTTGGGGGTGATGCCGTTCTTGTTTGGGGTGTTTTTGACGTTTTTTGGGGTCTCCGTTGGGTTTTGTTGGGTTCTCGTTGGTTATCATGGTGGAAAAGGGTAAATTGTGGGTTTTGGAGAAGATCAGGTAGGTTTAGGGTGGTTTTGGGGTGGATCTATGGTTTTGGGGGATTTTCTTCCAGTTTTGGGGGTGATGCCGTTCTTGTTTGGGGTGTTTTTGACGTGTTTTGGGGTCTCCATTAGGTTTTATTGGGTTCTTGTTTGTCATTATGTTAAATAGGTGTGGATTGTGGGTTTTGGAGAACATCAGGTAGGTTTAGGGTGGTTTTGGGGTGGATCTATGGTTTTGGGGGATTTTCTTCCAGTTTTGGTGGTGATGCCGTTCTTGTTTGGGGTGTTTTTGACGTTTTTTGGGGTCTCTGTTGGGTTCTGTTTGGTTCTCGTTTGTTATCATGGTGGAAAAGTGTAAATTGTGGTTTTTGGAGAAGATCAGGTAGGTTTAGGGTGTCTTTGGGGTGGATCTATGGTTTTGGGGGATTTTCTTCCAGTTTTGGGGGTGATGCCGTTCTTGTTTGGGGTGTTTTTGACGTGTTTTGGGGTCTCCATTAGGTTTTATTGGGTTCTTGTTTGTCATTATGTTAAATAGGTGTGGATTGTGGGTTTTGGAGAACATCAGGTAGGTTTAGGGTGGTTTTGGGGTGGATCTATGGTTTTGGGGGATTTTCTTCCAGTTTTGGGGGTGATGCCGTTCTTGTTTGGGGTGTTTTTGACGTTTTTTGGGGTCTCTGTTGGGTTCTGTTGGGTTCTCGTTGGTCATCGTGTTGGAAAAGGGTAAATTGTGGTTTTTGGAGAAGATCAGGTAGGTTTAGGGTGGTTTTGGGGTGGATCTATGGTTTTGGGGGTTTTCTTCCAGTTTTGGTGGTGATGCCATTCTTGTTTGGGGTATTTTTTAAGGTTTTTGTGGTCTCTGTTTGGTTTTGTTGGGTTCTCGTTGGTCATCGTGTTGTAAAAGTGTAAATTGTGGGTTTTGGAGAACTTCAGGTAGGTTTAGGGGGAGTTTTCGCGTGGATTCATGGTATTTGGGGTTTTCTTCTTTTTGGGGGAGTGATCCTCTCCTTTCTTCGGGTGATTTTGAAGTGTTTTGGGGTTTCCGTTGCGTTTCGTTGAATTCCTAATGTGTTTTATGGTGGTTTGGAGTGTGCTTTGGGATTAGGAGAACATCAGGTAGGTTTAGGGTGGTTTTGGGGTGGATCTATGGTTTTGGGGGATTTTCTTCCAGTTTTGGGGGTGATGCCATTCTTGTTTGGGGTATTTTTTAAGGTTTTTGTGGTCTCTGTTTGGTTTTGTTGGGTTCTCGTTGGTCATCGTGTTGTAAAAGTGTAAATTGTGGGTTTTGGAGAACTTCAGGTAGGTTTAGGGGGAGTTTTCGCGTGGATTCATGGTATTTGGGGTTTTCTTCTTTTTGGGGGAGTGATCCTCTCCTTTCTTCGGGTGATTTTGAAGTGTTTTGGGGTTTCCGTTGCGTTTCGTTGAATTCCTAATGTGTTTTATGGTGGTTTGGAGTGTGCTTTGGGATTAGGAGAACATCAGGTAGGTTTAGGGTGGTTTTGGGGTGGATCTATGGTTTTGGGGGATTTTCTTCCAGTTTTGGGGGTGATGCCGTTCTTGTTTGGGGTGTTTTTGACGTTTTTTGGGGTCTCTGTTGGGTTCTGTTGGGTTCTCGTTGGTCATCGTGTTGGAAAAGGGTAAATTGTGGTTTTTGGAGAACATCAGGTAGGTTTAGGGTGTCTTTGGGGTGGATCTATGGTTTTGGGGGATTTTCTTCCAGTTTTGGTGGTGATGCCGTTCTTGTTTGGGGTGTTTTTGACGTTTTTTGGGGTCTCTGTTGGGTTCTGTTGGGTTCTCGTTTGTTATCATGGTGGAAAAGTGTAAATTGTGGTTTTTGGAGAACATCAGGTAGGTTTAGGGTGTCTTTGGGGTGGATCTATGGTTTTGGGGGATTTTCTTCCAGTTTTGGGGGTGATGCCGTTCTTGTTTGGGGTGTTTTTGACGTGTTTTGGGGTCTCCATTAGGTTTTATTGGGTTCTTGTTTGTCATTATGTTAAATAGGTGTGGATTGTGGGTTTTGGAGAACATCAGGTAGGTTTAGGGTGGTTTTGGGGTGGATCTATGGTTTTGGGGGATTTTCTTCCAGTTTTGGTGGTGATGCCGTTCTTGTTTGGGGTGTTTTTGACGTTTTTTGGGGTCTCTGTTGGGTTCTGTTGGGTTCTCGTTGGTCATCGTGTTGGAAAAGGGTAAATTGTGGTTTTTGGAGAACATCAGGTAGGTTTAGGGTGTCTTTGGGGTGGATCTATGGTTTTGGGGGTTTTCTTCCAGTTTTGGTGGTGATGCCATTCTTGTTTGGGGTATTTTTTAAGGTTTTTGTGGTCTCTGTTTGGTTTTGTTGGGTTCTCGTTGGTCATCGTGTTGTAAAATTGTAAATTGTGGGTTTTGGAGAACTTCAGGTAGGTTTAGGGGGAGTTTTCGCGTGGATTCATGGTATTTGGGGTTTTCTTCTTTTTGGGGGAGTGATCCTCTCCTTTCTTCGGGTGATTTTGAAGTGTTTTGGGGTTTCCGTTGCGTTTCGTTGAATTCCTAATGTGTTTTATGGTGGTTTGGAGTGTGCTTTGGGATTAGGAGAACATCAGGTAGGTTTAGGGTGGTTTTGGGGTGGATCTATGGTTTTGGCGGATTTTCTTCCAGTTTTGGTGGTGATGCCGTTCTTGTTTGGGGTGTTTTTGACGTTTTTTGGGGTCTCTGTTGGGTTCTGTTGGGTTCTCGTTGGTCATCGTGTTGGAAAAGTGTAAATTGTGGTTTTTGGAGAAGATCAGGTAGGTTTAGGGTGGTTTTGGGGTGGATCTATGGTTTTGGGGGATTTTCTTCCAGTTTTGGGGGTGATGCCGTTCTTGTTTGGGGTGTTTTTGACGTTTTTTGGGGTCTCTGTTGGGTTCTGTTGGGTTCTCGTTGGTCATCGTGTTGGAAAAGGGTAAATTGTGGTTTTTGGAGAAGATCAGGTAGGTTTAGGGTGGTTTTGGGGTGGATCTATGGTTTTGGGGGATTTTCTTCCAGTTTTGGTGGTGATGCCGTTCTTGTTTGGGGTGTTTTTGACGTTTTTTGGGGTCTCCGTTGGGTTTTGTTGGGTTCTCGTTGGTTATCATGGTGGAAAAGGGTAAATTGTGGGTTTTGGAGAACATCAGGTAGGTTTAGGGTGGTTTTGGGGTGGATCTATGGTTTTGGGGGATTTTCTTCCAGTTTTGGGCGTGATGCCGATATTTTTTGGGGTGTTTTTTACGTGTTTTGGGGTCTCCATTAGGTTTTGTTGGGTTCTTTTTTTGTCATTATGTTAAATAGGAGTGGATTGTGGGTTTTGGATAACATCAGGTAGTTTTAGGGTGGTTTTGGGGTGGATCTATGGTTTTGGGGGATTTTCTTCCAGTTTTGGGGGTGATGCCGTTCTTGTTTGGGGTGTTTTTGACGTTTTTTGGGGTCTCTGTTGGGTTCTGTTGGGTTCTCGTTGGTCATCGTGTTGGAAAAGGGTAAATTGTGGTTTTTGGAGAACATCAGGTAGGTTTAGGGTGTCTTTGGGGTGGATCTATGGTTTTGGGGGTTTTCTTCCAGTTTTGGGGGTGATGCCATTCTTGTTTGGGGTATTTTTTAAGGTTTTTGTGGTCTCTGTTTGGTTTTGTTGGGTTCTCGTTGGTCATCGTGTTGTAAAAGTGTAAATTGTGGGTTTTGGAGAACTTCAGGTAGGTTTAGGGGGAGTTTTCGCGTGGATTCATGGTATTTGGGGTTTTCTTCTTTTTGGGGGAGTGATCCTCTCCTTTCTTCGGGTGATTTTGAAGTGTTTTGGGGTTTCCGTTGCGTTTCGTTGAATTCCTAATGTGTTTTATGGTGGTTTGGAGTGTGCTTTGGGATTAGGAGAACATCAGGCAGGTTTAGGGTGGTTTTGGGGTGGATCTATGGTTTTGGGGGATTTTCTTCCAGTTTTGGGGGTGATGCCGTTCTTGTTTGGGGTGTTTTTGACGTTTTTGGAGTCTCTGTTGGGTTCTGTTTGGTTCTCGTTTGTTATCATGGTGGAAAAGGGTAAATTGTGGGTTTTGGAGAACATCAGGTAGGTTTAGGGTGGTTTTGGGGTGGATCTATGGTTTTGGCAGATTTTCTTCCAGTTTTGGGGGTGATGCCGATATTTTTTGGGGTGTTTTTTACGTGTTTTGTGGTCTCCATTAGGTTTTGTTTGGTTCTTGTTTGTCATTATGTTAAATAGGAGTGGATTGTGGGTTTTGGAGAACATCAGGTAGTTTTAGGGTGGTTTTGGGGTGGATCTATGGATTTGGGGGATTTTCTTCCAGTTTTGGTGGTGATGCCGTTCTTGTTTGGGGTGTTTTTGACGTGTTTTGGTGTCTCCATTAGGTTTTGTTGGGTTCTTGTTTGTCATTATGTTAAATAGGTGTGGATTGTGGGTTTTGGAGAACATCAGGTAGGTTTAGGGTGGTTTTGGGGTGGATCTATGGTTTTGGTGTATTTTCTTCCAGTTTTGGGGGTGATGCCGTTCTTGTTTGGGGTGTTTTTGACGTTTTTTGGGGTCTCTGTTGGGTTCTGTTTGGTTCTCGTTGGTCATCGTGTTGGAAAAGGGTAAATTGTGGTTTTTGGAGAAGATCAGGTAGGTTTAGGGTGGTTTTGGGGTGGATCTATGGTTTTGGTGTATTTTCTTCCAGTTTTGGGGGTGATCCTTTTCTTGTTTGGGGTGTTTTTGACGTTTTTTGGGGTCTCCGTTGGGTTTTGTTGGGTTCTCGTTGGTCATCATGGTGGAAAAGGGTAAATTGTGGGTTTTGGAGAACATCAGGTAGGTTTAGGGTGGTTTTGGGGTGGATCTATGGTTTTGGGGGATTTTCTTCCAGTTTTGGTGGTGATGCCGTTCTTGTTTGGGGTGTTTTTGACGTTTTTTGGGGTCTCTGTTGGGTTCTGTTGGTTTCTCGTTGGTCATCGTGTTGGAAAAGGGTAAATTGTGGTTTTTGGAGAACATCAGGTAGTTTTAGGGTGGTTTTGGGGTGGATCTATGGTTTTGGGGGTTTTCTTCCAGTTTTGGTGGTGATGCCATTCTTGTTTGGGGTATTTTTTAAGGTTTTTGTGGTCTCTGTTGGGTTCTGTTGGGTTCTCGTTGGTCATCGTGTTGTAAAAGTGTAAATTGTGGGTTTTGGAGAACTTCAGGTAGGTTTAGGGGGAGTTTTCGCGTGGATTCATGGTATTTGGGGTTTTCTTCTTTTTGGGGGAGTGATCCTCTCCTTTCTTCGGGTAATTTTGAAGTGTTTTGGGGTTTCCGTTGCGTTTCGTTGAATTCCTAATGTGTTTTATGGTGGTTGGGAGTGTGCTTTGGGATTAGGAGAACATCAGGTAGGTTTAGGGTGGTTTTGGGGTGGATGTATGGCTTTGGGGGATTTTCTTCCAGTTTTGGGGGTGATGCCATTCTTGTTTGGCGTATTTTTTAAGGTTTTTGTGGTCTCTGTTTGGTTTTGTTGGGTTCTCGTTGGTCATCGTGTTGTAAAAGTGTAAATTGTGGGTTTTGGAGAACTTCAGGTAGGTTTAGGGGGAGTTTTCGCTTTGGATTCATGGTATTTGGGGTTTTCTTCTTTTTGGGGGAGTGATCCTCTCCTTTCTTCGGGTGATTTTGAAGTGTTTTGGGGTTTCCGTTGCGTTTCGTTGAATTCCTAATGTGTTTTATGGTGGTTTGGAGTGTGCTTTGGGATTAGGAGAAGATCAGGTAGGTTTAGGGTGGTTTTGGGGTGGATCTATGGTTTTGGGGATTTTCTTCCAGTTTTGGTGGTGATGCCGTTCTTGTTTGGGGTGTTTTTGACGTTTTTTGGGGTCTCTGTTGGGTTCTGTTGGGTTCTCGTTGGTCATCGTGTTGGAAAAGGGTAAATTGTGGTTTTTGGAGAAGATCAGGTAGGTTTAGGGTGGTTTTGGGGTGGATCTATGGTTTTGGTGTATTTTCTTCCAGTTTTGGGGGTGATGCCGTTCTTGTTTGGGGTGTTTTTGACGTTTTTTGGGGTCTCCGTTGGGTTTTGTTGGGTTCTCGTTGGTTATCATGGTGGAAAAGGGTAAATTGTGGGTTTTGGAGAAGATCAGGTAGGTTTAGGGTGGTTTTGGGGTGGATCTATGGTTTTGGGGGATTTTCTTCCAGTTTTGGGGGTGATGCCGATATTTTTTGGGGTGTTTTTTACGTGTTTTGGGGTCTCCATTAGGTTTTGTTGGGTTCTTGTTTGTCATTATGTTAAATAGGAGTGGATTGTGGGTTTTGGAGAACATCAGGTAGTTTTAGGGTGGTTTTGGGGTGGATCTATGGTTTTGGTGTATTTTCTTCCAGTTTTGGTGGTGATGCCGTTCTTGTTTGGGGTGTTTTTGACGTTTTTTGGGGTCTCTGTTGGGTTCTGTTGGGTTCTCGTTGGTCATCGTGTTGGAAAAGTGTAAATTGTGGTTTTTGGAGAACATCAGGTAGGTTTAGGGTGGTTTTGGGGTGGATCTATGGTTTTGGGGGTTTTCTTCCAGTTTTGGGGGTGATGCCATTCTTTTTTGGGGTATTTTTTAAGGTTTTTGTGGTCTCTGTTTGGTTTTGTTGGGTTCTCGTTGGTCATCGTGTTGTAAAAGTGTAAATTGTGGGTTTTGGAGAACTTCAGGTAGGTTTAGGGGGAGTTTTCGCGTGGATTCATGGTATTTGGGGTTTTCTTCTTTTTGGGGCAGTGATCCTCTCCTTTCTTCGGGTGATTTTGAAGTGTTTTGGGGTTTCCGTTGCATTTCGTTGAATTCCTAATGTGTTTTATGGTGGTTGGGAGTGTGCTTTGGGATTAGGAGAACATCAGGTAGGTTTAGGGTGTCTTTGGGGTGGATCTATGGTATTTGGGGTTTTCTTCTATTTTTTGGCGTGATCCTGTTCTTTTTTGGGGTGTATTTGAAGTGTTTTGGGGTCTCCGTTGGGTTTTGTTTGGTTCTCGTTGGTCATCATGGTGGAAAAGGGTAAATTGTGGTTTTTGGAGAAGATCAGGTAGGTTTAGGGTGGTTTTGGGGTGGATCTATGGTTTTGGCGTATTTTCTTCCAGTTTTGGTGGTGATCCTTTTCTTGTTTGGGGTGTTTTTGACGTGTTTTGGTGTCTCCATTAGGTTTTGTTGGGTTCTTGTTTGTCATTATGTTAAATAGGTGTGGATTGTGGGTTTTGGAGAAGATCAGGTAGGTTTAGGGTGGTTTTGGGGTGGATCTATGGTTTTGGGGGATTTTCTTCCAGTTTTGGGGGTGATGCCGTTCTTGTTTGGGGTGTTTTTGACGTTTTTTGGGGTCTCTGTTGGGTTCTGTTGGGTTCTCGTTGGTCATCGTGTTGGAAAAGGGTAAATTGTGGGTTTTGGAGAAGATCAGGTAGGTTTAGGGTGGTTTTGGGGTGGATCTATGGTTTTGGGGGATTTTCTTCCAGTTTTGGTGGTGATGCCGTTCTTGTTTGGGGTGTTTTTGACGTTTTTTGTGGTCTCCGTTGGGTTTTGTTGGGTTCTCGTTGGTTATCATGGTGGAAAAGGGTAAATTGTGGGTTTTGGAGAACATCAGGTAGGTTTAGGGTGGTTTTGGGGTGGATCTATGGTTTTGGGGGATTTTCTTCCAGTTTTGGTGGTGATGCCGTTCTTGTTTGGGGTGTTTTTGACGTGTTTTGGGGTCTCCATTAGGTTTTGTTGGGTTCTTGTTTGTCATTATGTTAAATAGGAGTGGATTGTGGGTTTTGGAGAACATCAGGTAGTTTTAGGGTGGTTTTGGGGTGGATCTATGGTTTTGGGGGATTTTCTTCCAGTTTTGGTGGTGATGCCGTTCTTGTTTGGGGTGTTTTTGACGTTTTTTGGGGTCTCTGTTGGGTTCTGTTGGGTTCTCGTTGGTCATCGTGTTGGAAAAGCGTAAATTGTGGTTTTTGGAGAAGATCAGGTAGGTTTAGGGTGTCTTTGGGGTGGATCTATGGTTTTGGGGGTTTTCTTCCAGTTTTGGGGGTGATGCCATTCTTGTTTGGGGTATTTTTTAAGGTTTTTGTGGTCTCTGTTTGGTTTTGTTGGGTTCTCGTTGGTCATCGTGTTGTAAAAGTGTAAATTGTGGGTTTTGGAGAACTTCAGGTAGGTTTAGGGGGAGTTTTCGCGTGGATTCATGGTATTTGGGGTTTTCTTCTTTTGGGGGGAGTGATCCTCTCCTTTCTTCGGGTGATTTTGAAGTGTTTTGGGGTTTCCGTTGCGTTTCGTTGAATTCCTAATGTGTTTTATGGTGGTTTGGAGTGTGCTTTGGGATTAGGAGAACATCAGGTAGGTTTAGGGTGTCTTTGGGGTGGATCTATGGTATTTGGGGTTTTCTTCTATTTTTTGGCGTGATCCTGTTCTTTTTTGGGGTGTATTTGAAGTGTTTTGGGGTCTCTGTTGGGATTTGTTTGGTTCTCGTTGGTCATCATGGTGGAAAAGGGTAAATTGTGGTTTTTGGAGAAGATCAGGTAGGTTTAGGGTGTCTTTGGGGTGGATCTATTGTTTTGGTGTATTTTCTTCCAGTTTTGGTGGTGATGCCGTTCTTGTTTGGGGTGTTTTTGACGTGTTTTGGTGTCTCCATTAGGTTTTGTTGGGTTCTTGTTTGTCATTATGTTAAATAGGTGTGGATTGTGGGTTTTGGAGAACATCAGGTAGTTTTAGGGTGGTTTTGGGGTGGATCTATGGTTTTGGGGGATTTTCTTCCAGTTTTGGTGGTGATGCCGTTCTTGTTTGGGGTGTTTTTGACGTGTTTTGGTGTCTCCATTAGGTTTTGTTGGGTTCTTGTTTGTCATTATGTTAAATAGGTGTGGATTGTGGGTTTTGGAGAACATCAGGTAGGTTTAGGGTGTCTTTGGGGTGGATCTATGGTTTTGGGGGTTTTCTTCCAGTTTTGGGGGTGATGCCATTCTTGTTTGGGGTATTTTTTAAGGTTTTTGTGGTCTCTGTTTGGTTTTGTTGGGTTCTCGTTGGTCATCGTGTTGTAAAAGTGTAAATTGTGGGTTTTGGAGAACTTCAGGTAGGTTTAGGGGGAGTTTTCGCGTGGATTCATGGTATTTGGGGTTTTCTTCTTTTTGGGGGAGTGATCCTCTCCTTTCTTCGGGTGATTTTGAAGTGTTTTGGGGTTTCCGTTGCGTTTCGTTGAATTCCTAATGTGTTTTATGGTGGTTTGGAGTGTGCTTTGGGATTAGGAGAACATCAGGTAGGTTTAGGGTGTCTTTGGGGTGGATCTATGGTATTTGGGGTTTTCTTCTATTTTTTGGCGTGATCCTGTTCTTTTTTGGGGTGTATTTGAAGTGTTTTGGGGTCTCCGTTGGGTTTTGTTTGGTTCTCGTTGGTCATCATGGTGGAAAAGGGTAAATTGTGGTTTTGGAGAAGATCAGGTAGGTTTAGGGTGGTTTTGGGGTGGATCTATGGTTTTGGCGTATTTTCTTCCAGTTTTGGTGGTGATCCTTTTCTTGTTTGGGGTGTTTTTGACGTGTTTTGGTGTCTCCATTAGGTTTTGTTGGGTTCTTGTTTGTCATTATGTTAAATAGGTGTGGATTGTGGGTTTTGGAGAACATCAGGTAGGTTTAGGGTGGTTTTGGGGTGGATCTATGGTTTTGGGGGATTTTCTTCCAGTTTTGGTGGTGATGCCGTTCTTGTTTGGGGTGTTTTTGACGTTTTTTGGGGTCTCTGTTGGGTTCTGTTGGGTTCTCGTTGGTCATCGTGTTGGAAAAGGGTAAATTGTGGTTTTTGGAGAAGATCAGGTAGGTTTAGGGTGGTTTTGGGGTGGATCTATGGTTTTGGGGGATTTTCTTCCAGTTTTGGTGGTGATGCCGTTCTTGTTTGGGGTGTTTTTGACGTTTTTTGGGGTCTCCGTTGGGTTTTGTTGGGTTCTCGTTGGTTATCATGGTGGAAAAGGGTAAATTGTGGGTTTTGGAGAACATCAGGTAGGTTTAGGGTGGTTTTGGGGTGGATCTATGGTTTTGGGGGATTTTCTTCCAGTTTTGGGGGTGATGCCGATATTTTTGGGGTGTTTTTTACGTGTTTTGGGGTCTCCATTAGGTTTTGTTGGGTTCTTTTTTGTCATTATGTTAAATAGGAGTGGATTGTGGGTTTTGGAGAACATCAGGTAGTTTTAGGGTGGTTTTGGGGTGGATCTATGGTTTTGGGGGATTTTCTTCCAGTTTTGGTGGTGATGCCGTTCTTGTTTGGGGTGTTTTTGACGTTTTTTGGGGTCTCTGTTGGGTTCTGTTGGGTTCTCGTTGGTCATCGTGTTGGAAAAGGGTAAATTGTGGTTTTTGGAGAACATCAGGTAGGTTTAGGGTGTCTTTGGGGTGGATCTATGGTTTTGGGGGTTTTCTTCCAGTTTTGGGGGTGATGCCATTCTTGTTTGGGGTATTTTTTAAGGTTTTTGTGGTCTCTGTTTGGTTTTGTTGGGTTCTCGTTGGTCATCGTGTTGTAAAAGTGTAAATTGTGGGTTTTGGAGAACTTCAGGTAGGTTTAGGGGGAGTTTTCGCGTGGATTCATGGTATTTGGGGTTTTCTTCTTTTTGGGGGAGTGATCCTCTCCTTTCTTCGCGTGATTTTGAAGTGTTTTGGGGTTTCCGTTGCGTTTCGTTGAATTCCTAATGTGTTTTATGGTGGTTTGGAGTGTGCTTTGGGATTAGGAGAACATCAGGTAGGTTTAGGGTGTCTTTGGGGTGGATCTATGGTATTTGGGGTTTTCTTCTATTTTTTGGCGTGATCCTGTTCTTTTTTGGGGTGTATTTGAAGTGTTTTGGGGTCTCCGTTGGGTTTTGTTTGGTTCTCGTTGGTCATCATGGTGGAAAAGGGTAAATTGTGGGTTTTGGAGAAGATCAGGTAGGTTTAGGGTGGTTTTGGGGTGGATCTATGGTTTTGGCGTATTTTCTTCCAGTTTTGGTGGTGATCCTTTTCTTGTTTGGGGTGTTTTTGACGTGTTTTGGTGTCTCCATTAGGTTTTGTTGGGTTCTTGTTTGTCATTATGTTAAATAGGAGAGGATTGTGGGTTTTGGAGAACATCAGGTAGGTTTAGGGTGGTTTTGGGGTGGATCTATGGTTTTGGGGGATTTTCTTCCAGTTTTGGGGGTGATGCCATTCTTGTTTGGCGTATTTTTTAAGGTTTTTGTGGTCTCTGTTTGGTTTTGTTGGGTTCTCGTTGGTCATCGTGTTGTAAAAGTGTAAATTGTGGGTTTTGGAGAACTTCAGGTAGTTTTAGGGGGAGTTTTCGCGTGGATTCATGGTATTTGGGGTTTTCTTCTTTTTGGGGGAGTGATCCTCTCCTTTCTTCGGGTGATTTTGAAGTGTTTTGGGGTTTCCGTTGCGTTTCGTTGAATTCCTAATGTGTTTTATGGTGGTTTGGAGTGTGCTTTGGGATTAGGAGAACATCAGGTAGGTTTAGGGTGTCTTTGGGGTGGATCTATGGTATTTGGGGTTTTCTTCTATTTTTTGGCGTGATCCTGTTCTTTTTTGGGGTGTATTTGAAGTGTTTTGGGGTCTCCGTTGGGTTTTGTTTGGTTCTCGTTGGTCATCATGGTGGAAAAGGGTAAATTGTGGTTTTTGGAGAAGATCAGGTAGGTTTAGGGTGGTTTTGGGGTGGATCTATGGTTTTGGCGTATTTTCTTCCAGTTTTGGTGGTGATCCTTTTCTTGTTTGGGGTGTTTTTGACGTGTTTTGGTGTCTCCATTAGGTTTTGTTGGGTTCTTGTTTGTCATTATGTTAAATAGGTGTGGATTGTGGGTTTTGGAGAACATCAGGTAGGTTTAGGGTGGTTTTGGGGTGGATCTATGGTTTTGGGGGATTTTCTTCCAGTTTTGGGGGTGATGCCGTTCTTGTTTGGGGTGTTTTTGACGTTTTTTGGGGTCTCCGTTGGGTTTTGTTGTGTTCTCGTTGGTTATCATGGTGGAAAAGGGTAAATTGTGGGTTTTGGAGAACATCAGGTAGGTTTAGGGTGGTTTTGGGGTGGATCTATGGTTTTGGGGGATTTTCTTCCAGTTTTGGGGGTGATGCCGATATTTTTTGGGGTGTTTTTTACGTGTTTTGTGGTCTCCATTACGTTTTGTTGGGTTCTTTTTTGTCATTATGTTAAATAGGAGTGGATTGTGGGTTTTGGAGAACATCAGGTAGTTTTAGGGTGGTTTTGGGGTGGATCTATGGTTTTGGGGGATTTTCTTCCAGTTTTGGTGGTGATGCCGTTCTTGTTTGGGGTGTTTTTGACGTTTTTTGGGGTCTCTGTTGGGTTCTGTTTGGTTCTCGTTGGTCATCGTGTTGGAAAAGGGTAAATTGTGGTTTTTGGAGAACATCAGGTAGGTTTAGGGTGTCTTTGGGGTGGATCTATGGTTTTGGGGGTTTTCTTCCAGTTTTGGGGGTGATGCCGTTCTTGTTTGGGGTATTTTTTAAGGTTTTTGTGGTCTCTGTTTGGTTTTGTTGGGTTCTCGTTGGTCATCGTGTTGTAAAAGTGTAAATTGTGGGTTTTGGAGAACTTCAGGTAGGTTTAGGGGGAGTTTTCGCGTGGATTCATGGTATTTGGGGTTTTCTTCTTTTTGGGGGAGTGATCCTCTCCTTTCTTCGGGTGATTTTGAAGTGTTTTGGGGTTTCCGTTGCGTTTCGTTGAATTCCTAATGTGTTTTATGGTGGTTTGGAGTGTGCTTTGGGATTAGGAGAACATCAGGTAGGTTTATGGTGGTTTTGGGGTGGATCTATGGTATTTGGGGTTTTCTTCTATTTTTTGGCGTGATCCTGTTCTTTTTTGGGGTGTATTTGAAGTGTTTTGGGGTCTCCGTTGGGTTTTGTTTGGTTCTCGTTGGTCATCATGGTGGAAAAGGGTAAATTGTGGGTTTTGGAGAAGATCAGGTAGGTTTAGGGTGGTTTTGGGGTGGATCTATGGTTTTGGTGTATTTTCTTCCAGTTTTGGTGGTGATCCTTTTCTTGTTTGGGGTGTTTTTGACATGTTTTGGTGTCTCCATTAGGTTTTGTTGGGTTCTTGTTTGTCATTATGTTAAATAGGTGTGGATTGTGGGTTTTGGAGAACATCAGGTAGTTTTAGGGTGGTTTTGGGGTGGATCTATGGTTTTGGGGGATTTTCTTCCAGTTTTGGTGGTGATGCCGTTCTTGTTTGGGGTGTTTTTGACGTGTTTTGGTGTCTCCATTAGGTTTTGTTGGGTTCTTGTTTGTCATTATGTTAAATAGGTGTGGATTGTGGGTTTTGGAGAACATCAGGTAGGTTTAGGGTGTCTTTGGGGTGGATCTATGGTTTTGGGGGTTTTCTTCCAGTTTTGGGGGTGATGCCATTCTTGTTTGGGGTATTTTTTAAGGTTTTTGTGGTCTCTGTTTGGTTTTGTTGGGTTCTCGTTGGTCATCGTGTTGTAAAAGTGTAAATTGTGGGTTTTGGAGAACTTCAGGTAGGTTTAGGGGGAGTTTTCGCGTGGATTCATGGTATTTGGGGTTTTCTTCTTTTTGGGGGAGTGATCCTCTCCTTTCTTCGGGTGATTTTGAAGTGTTTTGGGGTTTCCGTTGCGTTTCGTTGAATTCCTAATGTGTTTTATGGTGGTTTGGAGTGTGCTTTGGGATTAGGAGAACATCAGGTAGGTTTAGGGTGTCTTTGGGGTGGATCTATGGTATTTGGGGTTTTCTTCTATTTTTTGGCGTGATCCTGTTCTTTTTTGGGGTGTATTTGAAGTGTTTTGGGGTCTCCGTTGGGTTTTGTTTGGTTCTCGTTGGTCATCATGGTGGAAAAGGGTAAATTGTGGGTTTTGGAGAAGATCAGGTAGGTTTAGGGTGGTTTTGGGGTGGATCTATGGTTTTGGCGTATTTTCTTCCAGTTTTGGTGGTGATCCTTTTCTTGTTTGGGGTGTTTTTGACGTGTTTTGGTGTCTCCATTAGGTTTTGTTGGGTTCTTGTTTGTCATTATGTTAAATAGGAGAGGATTGTGGGTTTTGGAGAACATCAGGTAGTTTTAGGGTGGTTTTGGGGTGGATCTATGGTTTTGGGGGATTTTCTTCCAGTTTTGGTGGTGATGCCGTTCTTGTTTGGGGTGTTTTTGACGTGTTTTGGTGTCTCCATTAGGTTTTGTTGGGTTCTTGTTTGTCATTATGTTAAATAGGTGTGGATTGTGGGTTTTGGAGAACATCAGGTAGGTTTAGGGTGTCTTTGGGGTGGATCTATGGTTTTGGGGGTTTTCTTCCAGTTTTGGGGGTGATGCCATTCTTGTTTGGGGTATTTTTTAAGGTTTTTGTGGTCTCTGTTTGGTTTTGTTGGGTTCTCGTTGGTCATCGTGTTGTAAAAGTGTAAATTGTGGGTTTTGGAGAACTTCAGGTAGGTTTAGGGGGAGTTTTCGCGTGGATTCATGGTATTTGGGGTTTTCTTCTTTTGGGGGGAGTGATCCTCTCCTTTCTTCGGGTGATTTTGAAGTGTTTTGGGGTTTCCGTTGCGTTTCGTTGAATTCCTAATGTGTTTTATGGTGGTTTGGAGTGTGCTTTGGGATTAGGAGAACATCAGGTAGGTTTAGGGTGTCTTTGGGGTGGATCTATGGTATTTGGGGTTTTCTTCTATTTTTTGGCGTGATCCTGTTCTTTTTTGGGGTGTATTTGAAGTGTTTTGGGGTCTCCGTTGGGTTTTGTTTGGTTCTCGTTGGTCATCATGGTGGAAAAGGGTAAATTGTGGTTTTTGGAGAAGATCAGGTAGGTTTAGGGTGGTTTTGGGGTGGATCTATGGTTTTGGCGTATTTTCTTCCAGTTTTGGTGGTGATCCTTTTCTTGTTTGGGGTGTTTTTGACGTGTTTTGGTGTCTCCATTAGGTTTTGTTGGGTTCTTGTTTGTCATTATGTTAAATAGGAGAGGATTGTGGGTTTTGGAGAACATCAGGTAGTTTTAGGGTGGTTTTGGGGTGGATCTATGGTTTTGGGGGATTTTCTTCCAGTTTTGGTGGTGATGCCGTTCTTGTTTGGGGTGTTTTTGACGTGTTTTGGTGTCTCCATTAGGTTTTGTTGGGTTCTTGTTTGTCATTATGTTAAATAGGTGTGGATTGTGGGTTTTGGAGAACATCAGGTAGGTTTAGGGTGTCTTTGGGGTGGATCTATGGTTTTGGGGGTTTTCTTCCAGTTTTGGGGGTGATGCCATTCTTGTTTGGGGTATTTTTTAAGGTTTTTGTGGTCTCTGTTTGGTTTTGTTGGGTTCTCGTTGGTCATCGTGTTGTAAAAGTGTAAATTGTGGGTTTTGGAGAACTTCAGGTAGGTTTAGGGGGAGTTTTCGCGTGGATTCATGGTATTTGGGGTTTTCTTCTTTTGGGGGGAGTGATCCTCTCCTTTCTTCGGGTGATTTTGAAGTGTTTTGGGGTTTCCGTTGCGTTTCGTTGAATTCCTAATGTGTTTTATGGTGGTTTGGAGTGTGCTTTGGGATTAGGAGAACATCAGGTAGGTTTAGGGTGTCTTTGGGGTGGATCTATGGTATTTGGGGTTTTCTTCTATTTTTTGGCGTGATCCTGTTCTTTTTTTGGGTGTATTTGAAGTGTTTTGGGGTCTCCGTTGGGTTTTGTTGGGTTCTCGTTGGTCATCATGGTGGAAAAGGGTAAATTGTGGTTTTTGGAGAAGATCAGGTAGGTTTAGGGTGGTTTTGGGGTGGATCTATGGTTTTGGCGTATTTTCTTCCAGTTTTGGTGGTGATCCTTTTCTTGTTTGGGGTGTTTTTGACGTGTTTTGGTGTCTCCATTAGGTTTTGTTGGGTTCTTGTTTGTCATTATGTTAAATAGGAGAGGATTGTGGGTTTTGGAGAACATCAGGTAGGTTTAGGGTGGTTTTGGGGTGGATCTATGGTTTTGGGGGATTTTCTTCCAGTTTTGGGGGTGATGCCATTCTTGTTTGGCGTATTTTTTAAGGTTTTTGTGGTCTCTGTTTGGTTTTGTTGGGTTCTCGTTGGTCATCGTGTTGTAAAAGTGTAAATTGTGGGTTTTGGAGAACTTCAGGTAGGTTTAGGGGGAGTTTTCGCGTGGATTCATGGTATTTGGGGTTTTCTTCTTTTTGGGGGAGTGATCCTCTCCTTTCTTCGGGTGATTTTGAAGTGTTTTGGGGTTTCCGTTGCGTTTCGTTGAATTCCTAATGTGTTTTATGGTGGTTGGAGTGTGCTTTGGGATTAGGAGAACATCAGGTAGGTTTAGGGTGGTTTTGGGGTGGATCTATGGTTTTGGCGGATTTTCTTCCAGTTTTGGTGGTGATGCCGTTCTTGTTTGGGGTGTTTTTGACGTTTTTTGAGGTCTCTGTTGGGTTCTGTTGGGTTCTCGTTGGTCATCGTGTTGGAAAAGGGTAAATTGTGGTTTTTGGAGAAGATCAGGTAGGTTTAGGGTGGTTTTGGGGTGGATCTATGGTTTTGGTGTATTTTCTTCCAGTTTTGGGGGTGATCCTTTTCTTGTTTGGGGTGTTTTTGACGTTTTTTGGGGTCTCCGTTGGGTTTTGTTGGGTTCTCGTTGGTTATCATGGTGGAAAAGGGTAAATTGTGGGTTTTGGAGAAGATCAGGTAGGTTTAGGGTGGTTTTGGGGTGGATCTATGGTTTTGGGGGATTTTCTTCCAGTTTTGGGGGTGATGCCGATATTTTTTGGGGTGTTTTTTACGTGTTTTGGGGTCTCCATTAGGTTTTGTTGTGTTCTTGTTTGTCATTATGTTAAATAGGAGTGGATTGTGGGTTTTGGAGAACATCAGGTAGTTTTAGGGTGGTTTTGGGGTGGATCTATGGTTTTGGGGGATTTTCTTCCAGTTTTGGTGGTGATGCCGTTCTTGTTTGGGGTGTTTTTGACGTTTTTTGGGGTCTCTGTTGGGTTCTGTTGGGTTCTCGTTGGTCATCGTGTTGGAAAAGGGTAAATTGTGGTTTTTGGAGAAGATCAGGTAGGTTTAGGGTGGTTTTGGGGTGGATCTATGGTTTTGGTGTATTTTCTTCCAGTTTTGGGGGTGATCCTTTTCTTGTTTGGGGTGTTTTTGACGTTTTTTGGGGTCTCCGTTGGGTTTTGTTGGGTTCTCGTTGGTTATCATGGTGGAAAAGGGTAAATTGTGGGTTTTGGAGAACATCAGGTAGGTTTAGGGTGGTTTTGGGGTGGATCTATGGTTTTGGGGGATTTTCTTCCAGTTTTGGGGGTGATGCCGATATTTTTTGGGGTGTTTTTTACGTGTTTTGGGGTCTCCATTAGGTTTTGTTGTGTTCTTGTTTGTCATTATGTTAAATAGGAGTGGATTGTGGGTTTTGGAGAACATCAGGTAGGTTTAGGGTGGTTTTGGGGTGGATCTATGGTTTTGGGGGATTTTTCTTCCAGTTTTGGTGGTGATGCCGTTCTTGTTTGGGGTGTTTTTGACGTTTTTTGGGGTCTCTGTTGGGTTCTGTTGGGTTCTCGTTGGTCATCGTGTTGGAAAAGTGTAAATTGTGGTTTTTGGAGAACATCAGGTAGGTTTAGGGTGGTTTTGGGGTGGATCTATGGTTTTGGGGGTTTTCTTCCAGTTTTGGGGGTGATGCCATTCTTTTTTGGGGTATTTTTTAAGGTTTTTGTGGTCTCTGTTTGGTTTTGTTGGGTTCTCGTTGGTCATCGTGTTGTAAAAGTGTAAATTGTGGGTTTTGGAGAACTTCAGGTAGGTTTAGGGGGAGTTTTCGCGTGGATTCATGGTATTTGGGGTTTTCTTCTTTTTGGGGCAGTGATCCTCTCCTTTCTTCGGGTGATTTTGAAGTGTTTTGGGGTTTCCGTTGCATTTCGTTGAATTCCTAATGTGTTTTATGGTGGTTGGGAGTGTGCTTTGGGATTAGGAGAACATCAGGTAGGTTTAGGGTGTCTTTGGGGTGGATCTATGGTATTTGGGGTTTTCTTCTATTTTTTGGCGTGATCCTGTTCTTTTTTGGGGTGTATTTGAAGTGTTTTGGGGTCTCCGTTGGGTTTTGTTTGGTTCTCGTTGGTCATCATGGTGGAAAAGGGTAAATTGTGGTTTTTGGAGAAGATCAGGTAGGTTTAGGGTGGTTTTGGGGTGGATCTATTGTTTTGGCGTATTTTCTTCCAGTTTTGGTGGTGATCCTTTTCTTGTTTGGAGTGTTTTTGACGTGTTTTGGTGTCTCCATTAGGTTTTGTTGGGTTCTTGTTTGTTATTATGTTAAATAGGTGTGGATTGTGGGTTTTGGAGAACATCAGGTAGGTTTAGGGTGGTTTTGGGGTGGATCTATGGTTTTGGCGGATTTTCTTCCAGTTTTGGGGGTGATGCCGTTCTTGTTTGGGGTGTTTTTGACGTTTTTTGGGGTCTCTGTTGGGTTCTGTTGGGTTCTCGTTGGTCATCGTGTTGGAAAAGGGTAAATTGTGGTTTTTGAGAAGATCAGGTAGGTTTAGGGTGGTTTTGGCGTGGATCTATCGTTTTGGGGGATTTTCTTCCAGTTTTGGGGATGATCCTTTTCTTGTTTGGGGTGTTTTTGACGTTTTTTGGGGTCTCCGTTGGGTTTTGTTGGGTTCTCGTTGGTTATCATGGTGGAAAAGGGTAAATTGTGGGTTTTGGAGAACATCAGGTAGGTTTAGGGTGGTTTTGGGTTGGATCTATGGTTTTGGGGGATTTTCTTCCAGTTTTGGGGGTGATGCCGATATTTTTTGGGGTGTTTTTTACGTGTTTTGGGGTCTCCATTAGGTTTTGTTGTGTTCTTGTTTGTCATTATGTTAAATAGGAGTGGATTGTGGGTTTTGGAGAACATCAGGTAGTTTTAGGGTGGTTTTGGGGTGGATCTATGGTTTTGGGGGATTTTCTTCCAGTTTGTTGGTGATGCCGTTCTTGTTTGGGGTGTTTTTGACGTTTTTTGGGGTCTCTGTTGGGTTCTGTTGGGTTCTCGTTGGTCATCGTGTTGGAAAAGTGTAAATTGTGGTTTTTGGAGAACATCAGGTAGGTTTAGGGTGGTTTTGGGGTGGATCTATGGTTTTGGGGGATTTTCTTCCAGTTTTGGGGGTGATGCCATTCTTGTTTGGGGTATTTTTTAAGGTTTTTGTGGTCTCTGTTTGGTTTTGTTGGGTTCTCGTTGGTCATCGTGTTGTAAAAGTGTAAATTGTGGGTTTTGGAGAACTTCAGGTAGGTTTAGGGGGAGTTTTCGCGTGGATTCATGGTATTTGGGGTTTTCTTCTTTTTGGGGCAGTGATCCTCTCCTTTCTTCGGGTGATTTTGAAGTGTTTTGGGGTTTCCGTTGCATTTCGTTGAATTCCTAATGTGTTTTATGGTGGTTGGGAGTGTGCTTTGGGATTAGGAGAACATCAGGTAGGTTTAGGGTGTCTTTGGGGTGGATCTATGGTATTTGGGGTTTTCTTCTATTTTTTGGCGTGATCCTGTTCTTTTTTGGGGTGTATTTGAAGTGTTTTGGGGTCTCCGTTGGGTTTTGTTTGGTTCTCGTTGGTCATCATGGTGGAAAAGGGTAAATTGTGGTTTTTGGAGAAGATCAGGTAGGTTTAGGGTGGTTTTGGGGTGGATCTATGGTTTTGGCGTATTTTCTTCCAGTTTTGGTGGTGATCCTTTTCTTGTTTGGGGTGTTTTTGACGTGTTTTGGTGTCTCCATTAGGTTTTGTTGGGTTCTTGTTTGTCATTATGTTAAATAGGTGTGGATTGTGGGTTTTGGAGAACATCAGGTAGGTTTAGGGTGGTTTTGGGGTGGATCTATGGTTTTGGCGGATTTTCTTCCAGTTTTGGGGGTGATGCCGTTCTTGTTTGGGGTGTTTTTGACGTTTTTTGGGGTCTCTGTTGGGTTCTGTTGGGTTCTCGTTGGTCATCGTGTTGGAAAAGGGTAAATTGTGGTTTTTGGAGAAGATCAGGTAGGTTTAGGGTGGTTTTGGGGTGGATCTATGGTTTTGGCGTATTTTCTTCCAGTTTTGGGGGTGATGCCGATATTTTTTGGGGTGTTTTTGACGTGTTTTGGGGTCTCCGTTGGGTTTTGTTGGGTTCTCGTTGGTTATCATGGTGGAAAAGGGTAAATTGTGGGTTTTGGAGAACATCAGGTAGGTTTAGGGTGGTTTTGGGGTGGATCTATGGTTTTGGGGGATTTTCTTCCAGTTTTGGGGGTGATGCCGATATTTTTTGGGGTGTTTTTTACGTGTTTTGGGGTCTCCATTAGGTTTTGTTGGGTTCTTGTTGGTCATTATGTTAAATAGGAGTGGATTGTGGGTTTTGGAGAACATCAGGTAGGTTTAGGGTGGTTTTGGGGTGGATCTATGGTTTTTGGGATTTTCTTCCAGTTTTGGGGGTGATGCCGTTCTTGTTTGGGGTGTTTTTGACGTTTTTTGGGGTCTCTGTTGGGTTCTGTTGGGTTCTCGTTGGTCATCGTGTTGGAAAAGGGTAAATTGTGGTTTTTGGAGAAGATCAGGTAGGTTTAGGGTGGTTTTGGCGTGGATCTATCGTTTTGGGGGATTTTCTTCCAGTTTTGGGGATGATCCTTTTCTTGTTTGGGGTGTTTTTGACGTTTTTTGGGGTCTCCGTTGGGTTTTGTTGGGTTCTCGTTGGTTATCATGGTGGAAAAGGGTAAATTGTGGGTTTTGGAGAACATCAGGTAGGTTTAGGGTGGTTTTGGGGTGGATCTATGGTTTTGGGGGATTTTCTTCCAGTTTTGGGGGTGATGCCGATATTTTTTGGGGTGTTTTTTACGTGTTTTGGGGTCTCCATTAGGTTTTGTTGTGTTCTTGTTTGTCATTATGTTAAATAGGAGTGGATTGTGGGTTTTGGAGAACATCAGGTAGTTTTAGGGTGGTTTTGGGGTGGATCTATGGTTTTGGGGGATTTTCTTCCAGTTTTGGTGGTGATGCCGTTCTTGTTTGGGGTGTTTTTGACGTTTTTTGGGGTCTCTGTTGGGTTCTGTTGGGTTCTCGTTGGTCATCGTGTTGGAAAAGTGTAAATTGTGGTTTTTGGAGAACATCAGGTAGGTTTAGGGTGGTTTTGGGGTGGATCTATGGTTTTGGGGGTTTTCTTCCAGTTTTGGGGGTGATGCCATTCTTTTTTGGGGTATTTTTTAAGGTTTTTGTGGTCTCTGTTTGGTTTTGTTGGGTTCTCGTTGGTCATCGTGTTGTAAAAGTGTAAATTGTGGGTTTTGGAGAACTTCAGGTAGGTTTAGGGGGAGTTTTCGCGTGGATTCATGGTATTTGGGGTTTTCTTCTTTTTGGGGCAGTGATCCTCTCCTTTCTTCGGGTGATTTTGAAGTGTTTTGGGGTTTCCGTTGCATTTCGTTGAATTCCTAATGTGTTTTATGGTGGTTGGGAGTGTGCTTTGGGATTAGGAGAACATCAGGTAGGTTTAGGGTGTCTTTGGGGTGGATCTATGGTATTTGGGGTTTTCTTCTATTTTTTGGCGTGATCCTGTTCTTTTTTGGGGTGTATTTGAAGTGTTTTGGGGTCTCCGTTGGGTTTTGTTTGGTTCTCGTTGGTCATCATGGTGGAAAAGGGTAAATTGTGGTTTTTGGAGAAGATCAGGTAGGTTTAGGGTGGTTTTGGGGTGGATCTATGGTTTTGGCGTATTTTCTTCCAGTTTTGGTGGTGATCCTTTTCTTGTTTGGGGTGTTTTTGACGTGTTTTGGTGTCTCCATTAGGTTTTGTTGGGTTCTTGTTTGTCATTATGTTAAATAGGTGTGGATTGTGGGTTTTGGAGAACATCAGGTAGGTTTAGGGTGGTTTTGGGGTGGATCTATGGTTTTGGGGGATTTTCTTCCAGTTTTGGGGGTGATGCCGTTCTTGTTTGGGGTGTTTTTGACGTTTTTTGGGGTCTCTGTTGGGTTCTGTTGGGTTCTCGTTGGTCATCGTGTTGGAAAAGGGTAAATTGTGGTTTTTGGAGAAGATCAGGTAGGTTTAGGGTGGTTTTGGGGTGGATCTATGGTTTTGGGGGATTTTCTTCCAGTTTTGGGGGTGATGCCGTTCTTGTTTGGGGTGTTTTTGACGTGTTTTGGGGTCTCCGTTGGGTTTTGTTGGGTTCTCGTTGGTTATCATGGTGGAAAAGGGTAAATTGTGGGTTTTGGAGAACATCAGGTAGGTTTAGGGTGGTTTTGGGGTGGATCTATGGTTTTGGGGTATTTTCTTCCAGTTTTGGGGGTGATGCCGATATTTTTTGTGGTGTTTTTTACGTGTTTTGGGGTCTCCATTAGGTTTTGTTGGGTTCTTGTTGGTCATTATGTTAAATAGGAGTGGATTGTGGGTTCTGGAGAACATCAGGTAGTTTTAGGGTGGTTTTGGGGTGGATCTATGGTTTTGGGGGATTTTCTTCCAGTTTTGGTGGTGATGCCGTTCTTGTTTGGGGTGTTTTTGACGTTTTTTGGGGTCTCTGTTGGGTTCTGTTGGGTTCTCGTTGGTCATCGTGTTGGAAAAGTGTAAATTGTGGTTTTTGGAGAACATCAGGTAGGTTTAGGGTGGTTTTGGGGTGGATCTATGGTTTTGGGGGTTTTCTTCCAGTTTTGGGGGTGATGCCATTCTTGTTTGGGGTATTTTTTCAGGTTTTTGTGGTCTCTGTTTGGTTTTGTTGGGTTCTCGTTGGTCATCGTGTTGTAAAAGTGTAAATTGTGGGTTTTGGAGAACTTCAGGTAGGTTTAGGGGGAGTTTTCGCGTGGATTCATGGTATTTGGGGTTTTCTTCTTTTGGGGGGAGTGATCCTCTCCTTTCTTCGGGTGATTTTGAAGTGTTTTGTGGTTTCCGTTGCGTTTCGTTGAATTCCTAATGTGTTTTATGGTGGTTTGGAGTGTGCTTTGGGATTAGGAGAACATCAGGTAGGTTTAGGGTGTCTTTGGGGTGGATCTATGGTATTTGGGGTTTTCTTCTATTTTTTGGCGTGATCCTGTTCTTTTTTGGGGTGTATTTGAAGTGTTTTGGGGTCTCCGTTGGGTTTTGTTTGGTTCTCGTTGGTCATCATGGTGGAAAAGGGTAAATTGTGGGTTTTGGAGAAGATCAGGTAGGTTTAGGGTGGTTTTGGGGTGGATCTATGGTTTTGGTGTATTTTCTTCCAGTTTTGGTGGTGATCCTTTTCTTGTTTGGGGTGTTTTTGACGTGTTTTGGTGTCTCCATTAGGTTTTGTTGGGTTCTTGTTTGTCATTATGTTAAATAGGTGTGGATTGTGGGTTTTGGAGAACATCAGGTAGTTTTAGGGTGGTTTTGGGGTGGATCTATGGTTTTGGGGGATTTTCTTCCAGTTTTGGTGGTGATGCCGTTCTTGTTTGGGGTGTTTTTGACGTGTTTTGGTGTCTCCATTAGGTTTTGTTGGGTTCTTGTTTGTCATTATGTTAAATAGGTGTGGATTGTGGGTTTTGGAGAATATCAGGTAGGTTTAGGGTGTCTTTGGGGTGGATCTATGGTTTTGGGGGTTTTCTTCCAGTTTTGGGGGTGATGCCATTCTTGTTTGGGGTATTTTTTAAGGTTTTTGTGGTCTCTGTTTGGTTTTGTTGGGTTCTCGTTGGTCATCGTGTTGTAAAAGTGTAAATTGTGGGTTTTGGAGAACTTCAGGTAGGTTTAGGGGGAGTTTTCGCGTGGATTCATGGTATTTGGGGTTTTCTTCTTTTTGGGGGAGTGATCCTCTCCTTTCTTCGGGTGATTTTGAAGTGTTTTGGGGTTTCCGTTGCGTTTCGTTGAATTCCTAATGTGTTTTATGGTGGTTTGGAGTGTGCTTTGGGATTAGGAGAACATCAGGTAGGTTTAGGGTGTCTTTGGGGTGGATCTATGGTATTTGGGGTTTTCTTCTATTTTTTGGCGTGATCCTGTTCTTTTTTGGGGTGTATTTGAAGTGTTTTGGGGTCTCCGTTGGGTTTTGTTTGGTTCTCGTTGGTCATCATGGTGGAAAAGGGTAAATTGTGGTTTTTGGAGAAGATCAGGTAGGTTTAGGTTGGTTTTGGGGTGGATCTATGGTTTTGGCGTATTTTCTTCCAGTTTTGGTGGTGATCCTTTTCTTGTTTGGGGTGTTTTTGACGTGTTTTGGTGTCTCCATTAGGTTTTGTTGGGTTCTTGTTTGTCATTATGTTAAATAGGTGTGGATTGTGGGTTTTGGAGAACATCAGGTAGGTTTAGGGTGGTTTTGGGGTGGATCTATGGATTTGGGGGATTTTCTTCCAGTTTTGGTGGTGATGCCGTTCTTGTTTGTGGTGTTTTTGACGTGTTTTGGTGTCTCCATTAGGTTTTATTGGGTTCTTGTTTGTCATTATGTTAAATAGGTGTGGATTGTGGGTTTTGGAGAAGATCAGGTAGTTTTAGGGTGGTTTTGGGGTGGATCTATGGTTTTGGGGGATTTTCTTCCAGTTTTGGTGGTGATGCCGTTCTTGTTTGGGGTGTTTTTGACGTTTTTTGGGGTCTCTGTTGGGTTCTGTTTGGTTCTCGTTGGTCATCGTGTTGGAAAAGGGTAAATTGTGGTTTTTGGAGAAGATCAGGTAGGTTTAGGGTGGTTTTGGGGTGGATCTATGGTTTTGGGGGATTTTCTTCCAGTTTTGGTGGTGATGCCGTTCTTGTTTGGGGTGTTTTTGACGTTTTTTGGGGTCTCCGTTGGGTTTTGTTGGGTTCTCGTTGGTTATCATGGTGGAAAAGGGTAAATTGTGGGTTTTGGAGAAGATCAGGTAGGTTTAGGGTGGTTTTGGGGTGGATCTATGGTTTTGGGGGATTTTCTTCCAATTTTGGGGGTGATGCCTATATTTTTTGGGGTGTTTTTTACGTGTTTTGGGGTCTCCATTAGGTTTTGTTGGGTTCTTGTTTGTCATTATGTTAAATAGGAGTGGATTGTGGGTTTTGGAGAACATCAGGTAGTTTTAGGGTGGTTTTGGGGTGGATCTATGGTTTTGGGGGATTTTCTTCCAGTTTTGGTGGTGATGCCATTCTTGTTTGGGGTGTTTTTGACGTTTTTTGGGGTCTCTGTTGGGTTCTGTTGGGTTCTCGTTGGTCATCGTGTTGGAAAAGGGTAAATTGTGGTTTTTGGAGAACATCAGGTAGGTTTAGGGTGTCTTTGGGGTGGATCTATGGTTTTGGGGGATTTTCTTCCAGTTTTGGGGGTGATGCCGTTCTTGTTTGGGGTGTTTTTGACGTGTTTTGGTGTCTCCATTAGGTTTTGTTGGGTTCTTGTTTGTCATTATGTTAAATAGGTGTGGATTGTGGGTTTTGGAGAACATCAGGTAGTTTTAGGGTGGTTTTGGGGTGGATCTATGGTTTTGGGGGATTTTCTTCCAGTTTTGGGGGTGATGCCGTTCTTGTTTGGGGTGTTTTTGACGTTTTTTGGGGTCTCTGTTGGGTTCTGTTGGGTTCTCGTTGGTCATCGTGTTGGAAAAGGGTAAATTGTGGTTTTTGGAGAACATCAGGTAGGTTTAGGGTGTCTTTGGGGTGGATCTATGGTTTTGGGGGTTTTCTTCCAGTTTTGGGGGTGATGCCATTCTTGTTTGGGGTATTTTTTAAGGTTTTTGTGGTCTCTGTTTGGTTTTGTTGGGTTCTCGTTGGTCATCGTGTTGTAAAAGTGTAAATTGTGGGTTTTGGAGAACTTCAGGTAGGTTTAGGGGGAGTTTTCGCGTGGATTCATGGTATTTGGGGTTTTCTTCTTTTTGGGGGAGTGATCCTCTCCTTTCTTCGGGTGATTTTGAAGTGTTTTGGGGTTTCCGTTGCGTTTCGTTGAATTCCTAATGTGTTTTATGGTGGTTTGGAGTGTGCTTTGGGATTAGGAGAACATCAGGTAGGTTTAGGGTGTCTTTGGGGTGGATCTATGGTATTTGGGGTTTTCTTCTATTTTTTGGCGTGATCCTGTTCTTTTTTGGGGTGTATTTGAAGTGTTTTGGGGTCTCCGTTGGGTTTTGTTTGGTTCTCGTTGGTCATCATGGTGGAAAAGGGTAAATTGTGGGTTTTGGAGAAGATCAGGTAGGTTTAGGGTGGTTTTGGGGTGGATCTATGGTTTTGGTGTATTTTCTTCCAGTTTTGGTGGTGATCCTTTTCTTGTTTGGGGTGTTTTTGACATGTTTTGGTGTCTCCATTAGGTTTTGTTGGGTTCTTGTTTGTCATTATGTTAAATAGGTGTGGATTGTGGGTTTTGGAGAAGATCAGGTAGGTTTAGGGTGGTTTTGGGGTGGATCTATGGTTTTGGTGTATTTTCTTCCAGTTTTGGTGGTGATGCCGTTCTTGTTTGGGGTGTTTTTGACGTGTTTTGGGGTCTCCATTAGGTTTTGTTGGGTTCTTGTTTGTCATTATGTTAAATAGGTGTGGATTGTGGGTTTTGGAGAACATCAGGTAGTTTTAGGGTGGTTTTGGGGTGGATCTATGGATTTGGGGGATTTTCTTCCAGTTTTGGTGGTGATGCCGTTCTTGTTTGGGGTGTTTTTGACGTTTTTTGGGGTCTCCGTTGGGTTTTGTTGGGTTCTCGTTGGTTATCATGGTGGAAAAGGGTAAATTGTGGGTTTTGGAGAAGATCAGGTAGGTTTAGGGTGGTTTTGGGGTGGATCTATGGTTTTGGGGGATTTTCTTCCAATTTTGGGGGTGATGCCTATATTTTTTGGGGTGTTTTTTACGTGTTTTGGGGTCTCCATTAGGTTTTGTTGGGTTCTTGTTTGTCATTATGTTAAATAGGAGTGGATTGTGGGTTTTGGAGAACATCAGGTAGTTTTAGGGTGGTTTTGGGGTGGATCTATGGTTTTGGGGGATTTTCTTCCAGTTTTGGTGGTGATGCCATTCTTGTTTGGGGTGTTTTTGACGTTTTTTGGGGTCTCTGTTGGGTTCTGTTGGGTTCTCGTTGGTCATCGTGTTGGAAAAGGGTAAATTGTGGTTTTTGGAGAACATCAGGTAGGTTTAGGGTGTCTTTGGGGTGGATCTATGGTTTTGGGGGATTTTCTTCCAGTTTTGGGGGTGATGCCGTTCTTGTTTGGGGTGTTTTTGACGTGTTTTGGTGTCTCCATTAGGTTTTGTTGGGTTCTTGTTTGTCATTATGTTAAATAGGTGTGGATTGTGGGTTTTGGAGAACATCAGGTAGTTTTAGGGTGGTTTTGGGGTGGATCTATGGTTTTGGGGGATTTTCTTCCAGTTTTGGGGGTGATGCCGTTCTTGTTTGGGGTGTTTTTGACGTTTTTTGGGGTCTCTGTTGGGTTCTGTTGGGTTCTCGTTGGTCATCGTGTTGGAAAAGGGTAAATTGTGGTTTTTGGAGAACATCAGGTAGGTTTAGGGTGTCTTTGGGGTGGATCTATGGTTTTGGGGGTTTTCTTCCAGTTTTGGGGGTGATGCCATTCTTGTTTGGGGTATTTTTTAAGGTTTTTGTGGTCTCTGTTTGGTTTTGTTGGGTTCTCGTTGGTCATCGTGTTGTAAAAGTGTAAATTGTGGGTTTTGGAGAACTTCAGGTAGGTTTAGGGGGAGTTTTCGCGTGGATTCATGGTATTTGGGGTTTTCTTCTTTTGGGGGGAGTGATCCTCTCCTTTCTTCGGGTGATTTTGAAGTGTTTTGGGGTTTCCGTTGCGTTTCGTTGAATTCCTAATGTGTTTTATGGTGGTTTGGAGTGTGCTTTGGGATTAGGAGAACATCAGGTAGGTTTAGGGTGTCTTTGGGGTGGATCTATGGTATTTGGGGTTTTCTTCTATTTTTTGGCGTGATCCTGTTCTTTTTTGGGGTGTATTTGAAGTGTTTTGGGGTCTCCGTTGGGTTTTGTTTGGTTCTCGTTGGTCATCATGGTGGAAAAGGGTAAATTGTGGGTTTTGGAGAAGATCAGGTAGGTTTAGGGTGGTTTTGGGGTGGATCTATGGTTTTGGTGTATTTTCTTCCAGTTTTGGTGGTGATGCCGTTCTTGTTTGGGGTGTTTTTGACGTGTTTTGGTGTCTCCATTAGGTTTTGTTGGGTTCTTGTTTGTCATTATGTTAAATAGGTGTGGATTGTGGGTTTTGGAGAACATCAGGTAGGTTTAGGGTGTCTTTGGGGTGGATCTATGGTTTTGGGGGTTTTCTTCCAGTTTTGGGGGTGATGCCATTCTTGTTTGGGGTATTTTTTAAGGTTTTTGTGGTCTCTGTTTGGTTTTGTTGGGTTCTCGTTGGTCATCGTGTTGTAAAAGTGTAAATTGTGGGTTTTGGAGAACTTCAGGTAGGTTTAGGGGGAGTTTTCGCGTGGATTCATGGTATTTGGGGTTTTCTTCTTTTGGGGGGAGTGATCCTCTCCTTTCTTCGGGTGATTTTGAAGTGTTTTGGGGTTTCCGTTGCGTTTCGTTGAATTCCTAATATGTTTTATGGTGGTTTGGAGTGTGCTTTGGGATTAGGAGAACATCAGGTAGGTTTAGGGTGGTTTTGGGGTGGATCTATGGTTTTGGCGGATTTTCTTCCAGTTTTGGTGGTGATGCCGTTCTTGTTTGGGGTGTTTTTGACGTTTTTTGGGGTCTCTGTTGGGTTCTGTTGGGTTCTCGTTGGTCATCGTGTTGGAAAAGGGTAAATTGTGGTTTTTGGAGAAGATCAGGTAGGTTTAGGGTGGTTTTGGGGTGGATCTATGGTTTTGGTGTATTTTCTTCCAGTTTTGGTGGTGATCCTTTTCTTGTTTGGGGTGTTTTTGACGTGTTTTGGTGTCTCCATTAGGTTTTGTTGGGTTCTTGTTTGTCATTATGTTAAATAGGTGTGGATTGTGGGTTTTGGAGAACATCAGGTAGGTTTAGGGTGGTTTTGGGGTGGATCTATGGTTTTGGGGGATTTTCTTCCAGTTTTGGGGGTGATGCCGTTCTTGTTTGTGGTGTTTTTGACGTTTTTTGGGGTCTCCGTTGGGTTTTGTTGGGTTCTCGTTGGTTATCATGGTGGAAAAGGGTAAATTGTGGTTTTTGGAGAACATCAGGTAGGTTTAGGGTGGTTTTGGGGTGGATCTATGGTTTTGGGGGATTTTCTTCCAGTTTTGGGGGTGATGCCGATATTTTTTGGGGTGTTTTTTACGAGTTTTGTGGTCTCCATTAGGTTTTGTTTGGTTCTTGTTTGTCATTATGTTAAATAGGAGTGGATTGTGGGTTTTGGAGAACATCAGGTAGTTTTAGGGTGGTTTTGGGGTGGATCTATGGATTTGGGGGATTTTCTTCCAATTTTGGGGGTGATGCCTATATTTTTTGGGGTGTTTTTTACGTGTTTTGGGGTCTCCATTAGGTTTTGTTGGGTTCTTGTTTGTCATTATGTTAAATAGGAGTGGATTGTGGGTTTTGGAGAACATCAGGTAGTTTTAGGGTGGTTTTGGGGTGGATCTATGGTTTTGGGGGATTTTCTTCCAGTTTTGGTGGTGATGCCATTCTTGTTTGGGGTGTTTTTGACGTTTTTTGGGGTCTCTGTTGGGTTCTGTTGGGTTCTCGTTGGTCATCGTGTTGGAAAAGGGTAAATTGTGGTTTTTGGAGAACATCAGGTAGGTTTAGGGTGTCTTTGGGGTGGATCTATGGTTTTGGGGGATTTTCTTCCAGTTTTGGGGGTGATGCCGTTCTTGTTTGGGGTGTTTTTGACGTGTTTTGGTGTCTCCATTAGGTTTTATTGGGTTCTTGTTTGTCATTATGTTAAATAGGTGTGGATTGTGGGTTTTGGAGAACATCAGGTAGGTTTAGGGTGGTTTTGGGGTGGATCTATGGTTTTGGGGGATTTTCTTCCAGTTTTGGTGGTGATGCCGTTCTTGTTTGGGGTGTTTTTGACGTTTTTTGGGGTCTCTGTTGGGTTCTGTTGGGTTCTCGTTGGTCATCGTGTTGGAAAAGGGTAAATTGTGGTTTTTGGAGAACATCAGGTAGGTTTAGGGTGTCTTTGGGGTGGATCTATGGTTTTGGGGGTTTTCTTCCAGTTTTGGGGGTGATGCCATTCTTGTTTGGGGTATTTTTTAAGGTTTTTGTGGTCTCTGTTTGGTTTTGTTGGGTTCTCGTTGGTCATCGTGTTGTAAAAGTGTAAATTGTGGGTTTTGGAGAACTTCAGGTAGGTTTAGGGGGAGTTTTCGCGTGGATTCATGGTATTTGGGGTTTTCTTCTTTTTGGGGGAGTGATCCTCTCCTTTCTTCGGGTGATTTTGAAGTGTTTTGGGGTTTCCGTTGCGTTTCGTTGAATTCCTAATGTGTTTTATGGTGGTTTGGAGTGTGCTTTGGGATTAGGAGAACATCAGGTAGGTTTAGGGTGTCTTTGGGGTGGATCTATGGTATTTGGGGTTTTCTTCTATTTTTTGGCGTGATCCTGTTCTTTTTTGGGGTGTATTTGAAGTGTTTTGGGGTCTCCGTTGGGTTTTGTTTGGTTCTCGTTGGTCATCATGGTGGAAAAGGGTAAATTGTGGGTTTTGGAGAAGATCAGGTAGGTTTAGGGTGGTTTTGGGGTGGATCTATGGTTTTGGTGTATTTTCTTCCAGTTTTGGTGGTGATCCTTTTCTTGTTTGGGGTGTTTTTGACATGTTTTGGTGTCTCCATTAGGTTTTGTTGGGTTCTTGTTTGTCATTATGTTAAATAGGTGTGGATTGTGGGTTTTGGAGAAGATCAGGTAGTTTTAGGGTGGTTTTGGGGTGGATCTATGGTTTTGGGGGATTTTCTTCCAGTTTTGGTGGTGATGCCGTTCTTGTTTGGGGTGTTTTTGACGTGTTTTGGTGTCTCCATTAGGTTTTGTTGGGTTCTTGTTTGTCATTATGTTAAATAGGAGTGGATTGTGGGTTTTGGAGAACATCAGGTAGTTTTAGGGTGGTTTTGGGGTGGATCTATGGATTTGGGGGATTTTCTTCCAGTTTTGGTGGTGATGCCGTTCTTGTTTGGGGTGTTTTTGACGTTTTTTGGGGTCTCCGTTGGGTTTTGTTGGGTTCTCGTTGGTTATCATGGTGGAAAAGGGTAAATTGTGGTTTTTGGAGAAGATCAGGTAGGTTTAGGGTGGTTTTGGGGTGGATCTATGGTTTTGGGGGATTTTCTTCCAATTTTGGGGGTGATGCCTATATTTTTTGGGGTGTTTTTTACGTGTTTTGGGGTCTCCATTAGGTTTTGTTGGGTTCTTGTTTGTCATTATGTTAAATAGGAGTGGATTGTGGGTTTTGGAGAACATCAGGTAGTTTTAGGGTGGTTTTGGGGTGGATCTATGGTTTTGGGGGATTTTCTTCCAGTTTTGGTGGTGATGCCGTTCTTGTTTGGGGTGTTTTTGACGTTTTTTGGGGTCTCTGTTGGGTTCTGTTGGGTTCTCGTTGGTCATCGTGTTGGAAAAGGGTAAATTGTGGTTTTTGGAGAACATCAGGTAGGTTTAGGGTGTCTTTGGGGTGGATCTATGGTTTTGGGGGATTTTCTTCCAGTTTTGGGGGTGATGCCGTTCTTGTTTGGGGTGTTTTTGACGTGTTTTGGTGTCTCCATTAGGTTTTATTGGGTTCTTGTTTGTCATTATGTTAAATAGGTGTGGATTGTGGGTTTTGGAGAACATCAGGTAGTTTTAGGGTGGTTTTGGGGTGGATCTATGGTTTTGGGGGATTTTCTTCCAGTTTTGGTGGTGATGCCGTTCTTGTTTGGGGTGTTTTTGACGTTTTTTGGGGTCTCTGTTGGGTTCTGTTGGGTTCTCGTTGGTCATCGTGTTGTAAAAGTGTAAATTGTGGTTTTTGGAGAACATCAGGTAGGTTTAGGGTGTCTTTGGGGTGGATCTATGGTTTTGGGGGTTTTCTTCCAGTTTTGGGGGTGATGCCATTCTTGTTTGGGGTATTTTTTAAGGTTTTTGTGGTCTCTGTTTGGTTTTGTTGGGTTCTCGTTGGTCATCGTGTTGTAAAAGTGTAAATTGTGGGTTTTGGAGAACTTCAGGTAGGTTTAGGGGGAGTTTTCGCGTGGATTCATGGTATTTGGGGTTTTCTTCTTTTGGGGGGAGTGATCCTCTCCTTTCTTCGGGTGATTTTGAAGTGTTTTGGGGTTTCCGTTGCGTTTCGTTGAATTCCTAATATGTTTTATGGTGGTTTGGAGTGTGCTTTGGGATTAGGAGAACATCAGGTAGGTTTAGGGTGGTTTTGGGGTGGATCTATGGTTTTGGCGGATTTTCTTCCAGTTTTGGTGGTGATGCCGTTCTTGTTTGGGGTGTTTTTGACGTTTTTTGGGGTCTCTGTTGGGTTCTGTTGGGTTCTCGTTGGTCATCGTGTTGGAAAAGGGTAAATTGTGGTTTTTGGAGAAGATCAGGTAGGTTTAGGGTGGTTTTGGGGTGGATCTATGGTTTTGGGGGATTTTCTTCCAGTTTTGGTGGTGATCCTTTTCTTGTTTGGGGTGTTTTTGACGTGTTTTGGTGTCTCCATTAGGTTTTGTTGGGTTCTTGTTTGTCATTATGTTAAATAGGTGTGGATTGTGGGTTTTGGAGAACATCAGGTAGGTTTAGGGTGGTTTTGGGGTGGATCTATGGTTTTGGGGGATTTTCTTCCAGTTTTGGGGGTGATGCCGTTCTTGTTTGTGGTGTTTTTGACGTTTTTTGGGGTCTCCGTTGGGTTTTGTTGGGTTCTCGTTGGTTATCATGGTGGAAAAGGGTAAATTGTGGTTTTTGGAGAACATCAGGTAGGTTTAGGGTGGTTTTGGGGTGGATCTATGGTTTTGGGGGATTTTCTTCCAGTTTTGGGGGTGATGCCGATATTTTTTGGGGTGTTTTTTACGAGTTTTGTGGTCTCCATTAGGTTTTGTTTGGTTCTTGTTTGTCATTATGTTAAATAGGAGTGGATTGTGGGTTTTGGAGAACATCAGGTAGTTTTAGGGTGGTTTTGGGGTGGATCTATGGATTTGGGGGATTTTCTTCCAATTTTGGGGGTGATGCCTATATTTTTTGGGGTGTTTTTTACGTGTTTTGGGGTCTCCATTAGGTTTTGTTGGGTTCTTGTTTGTCATTATGTTAAATAGGAGTGGATTGTGGGTTTTGGAGAACATCAGGTAGTTTTAGGGTGGTTTTGGGGTGGATCTATGGTTTTGGGGGATTTTCTTCCAGTTTTGGTGGTGATGCCATTCTTGTTTGGGGTGTTTTTTACGTTTTTTGGGGTCTCTGTTGGGTTCTGTTGGGTTCTCGTTGGTCATCGTGTTGGAAAAGGGTAAATTGTGGTTTTTGGAGAACATCAGGTAGGTTTAGGGTGTCTTTGGGGTGGATCTATGGTTTTGGGGGATTTTCTTCCAGTTTTGGGGGTGATGCCATTCTTGTTTGGGGTGTTTTTGACGTGTTTTGGTGTCTCCATTAGGTTTTATTGGGTTCTTGTTTGTCATTATGTTAAATAGGTGTGGATTGTGGGTTTTGGAGAACATCAGGTAGGTTTAGGGTGGTTTTGGGGTGGATCTATGGTTTTGGGGATTTTCTTCCAGTTTTGGTGGTGATGCCGTTCTTGTTTGGGGTGTTTTTGACGTTTTTTGGGGTCTCTGTTGGGTTCTGTTGGGTTCTCGTTGGTCATCGTGTGGAAAAGGGTAAATTGTGGTTTTTGGAGAACATCAGGTAGGTTTAGGGTGTCTTTGGGGTGGATCTATGGTTTTGGGGGTTTTCTTCCAGTTTTGGGGGTGATGCCATTCTTGTTTGGGGTATTTTTTAAGGTTTTTGTGGTCTCTGTTTGGTTTTGTTGGGTTCTCGTTGGTCATCGTGTTGTAAAAGTGTAAATTGTGGGTTTTGGAGAACTTCAGGTAGGTTTAGGGGGAGTTTTCGCGTGGATTCATGGTATTTGGGGTTTTCTTCTTTTTGGGGGGAGTGATCCTCTCCTTTCTTCGGGTGATTTTGAAGTGTTTTGGGGTTTCCGTTGCGTTTCGTTGAATTCCTAATGTGTTTTATGGTGGTTTGGAGTGTGCTTTGGGATTAGGAGAACATCAGGTAGGTTTAGGGTGTCTTTGGGGTGGATCTATGGTATTTGGGGTTTTCTTCTATTTTTTGGCGTGATCCTGTTCTTTTTTGGGTGTATTTGAAGTGTTTTGGGGTCTCCGTTGGGTTTTGTTTGGTTCTCGTTGGTCATCATGGTGGAAAAGGGTAAATTGTGGGTTTTGGAGAAGATCAGGTAGGTTTAGGGTGGTTTTGGGGTGGATCTATGGTTTTGGTGTATTTTCTTCCAGTTTTGGTGGTGATCCTTTCTTGTTTGGGGTGTTTTTGACATGTTTTGGTGTCTCCATTAGGTTTTGTTGGTTCTTGTTTGTCATTATGTTAAATAGGTGTGGATTGTGGGTTTTGGAGAACATCAGGTAGTTTTAGGGTGGTTTTGGGGTGGATCTATGGTTTTGGGGGATTTTCTTCCAGTTTTGGGGGTGATGCCGTTCTTGTTTGGGGTGTTTTTGACGTTTTTTGGGGTCTCTGTTGGGTTCTGTTGGGTTCTCGTTGGTCATCGTGTTGTAAAAGTGTAAATTGTGGTTTTGGAGAACATCAGGTAGGTTTAGGGGGAGTTTTCGCGTGGATTCATGGTATTTGGGGTTTTCTTCTTTTGGGGGGAGTGATCCTCTCCTTTCTTCGGGTGATTTTGAAGTGTTTTGGGGTTTCCGTTGCGTTTCGTTGAATTCCTAATATGTTTTATGGTGGTTTGGAGTGTGCTTTGGGATTAGGAGAACATCAGGTAGGTTTAGGGTGGTTTTGGGGTGGATCTATGGTTTTGGCGGATTTTCTTCCAGTTTTGGTGGTGATGCCGTTCTTGTTTGGGGTGTTTTTGACGTTTTTTGGGGTCTCTGTTGGGTTCTGTTGGGTTCTCGTTGGTCATCGTGTTGGAAAAGGGTAAATTGTGGTTTTTGGAGAAGATCAGGTAGGTTTAGGGTGGTTTTGGGGTGGATCTATGGTTTTGGGGGATTTTCTTCCAGTTTTGGTGGTGATCCTTTTCTTGTTTGGGGTGTTTTTGACGTGTTTTGGTGTCTCCATTAGGTTTTGTTGGGTTCTTGTTTGTCATTATGTTAAATAGGTGTGGATTGTGGGTTTTGGAGAACATCAGGTAGGTTTAGGGTGGTTTTGGGGTGGATCTATGGTTTTGGGGGATTTTCTTCCAGTTTTGGGGGTGATGCCGTTCTTGTTTGTGGTGTTTTTGACGTTTTTTGGGGTCTCCGTTGGGTTTTGTTGGGTTCTCGTTGGTTATCATGGTGGAAAAGGGTAAATTGTGGTTTTTGGAGAACATCAGGTAGGTTTAGGGTGGTTTTGGGGTGGATCTATGGTTTTGGGGGATTTTCTTCCAGTTTTGGGGGTGATGCCGATATTTTTTGGGGTGTTTTTTACGAGTTTTGTGGTCTCCATTAGGTTTTGTTTGGTTCTTGTTTGTCATTATGTTAAATAGGAGTGGATTGTGGGTTTTGGAGAACATCAGGTAGTTTTAGGGTGGTTTTGGGGTGGATCTATGGATTTGGGGGATTTTCTTCCAATTTTGGGGGTGATGCCTATATTTTTTGGGGTGTTTTTTACGTGTTTTGGGGTCTCCATTAGGTTTTGTTGGGTTCTTGTTTGTCATTATGTTAAATAGGAGTGGATTGTGGGTTTTGGAGAACATCAGGTAGTTTTAGGGTGGTTTTGGGGTGGATCTATGGTTTTGGGGGATTTTCTTCCAGTTTTGGTGGTGATGCCATTCTTGTTTGGGGTGTTTTTTACGTTTTTTGGGGTCTCTGTTGGGTTCTGTTGGGTTCTCGTTGGTCATCGTGTTGGAAAAGGGTAAATTGTGGTTTTTGGAGAACATCAGGTAGGTTTAGGGTGTCTTTGGGGTGGATCTATGGTTTTGGGGGATTTTCTTCCAGTTTTGGGGGTGATGCCATTCTTGTTTGGGGTGTTTTTGACGTGTTTTGGTGTCTCCATTAGGTTTTATTGGGTTCTTGTTTGTCATTATGTTAAATAGGTGTGGATTGTGGGTTTTGGAGAACATCAGGTAGGTTTAGGGTGGTTTTGGGGTGGATCTATGGTTTTGGGGGATTTTCTTCCAGTTTTGGTGGTGATGCCGTTCTTGTTTGGGGTGTTTTTGACGTTTTTTGGGGTCTCTGTTGGGTTCTGTTGGGTTCTCGTTGGTCATCGTGTTGGAAAAGGGTAAATTGTGGTTTTTGGAGAACATCAGGTAGGTTTAGGGTGTCTTTGGGGTGGATCTATGGTTTTGGGGGTTTTCTTCCAGTTTTGGGGGTGATGCCATTCTTGTTTGGGGTATTTTTTAAGGTTTTTGTGGTCTCTGTTTGGTTTTGTTGGGTTCTCGTTGGTCATCGTGTTGTAAAAGTGTAAATTGTGGGTTTTGGAGAACTTCAGGTAGGTTTAGGGGGAGTTTTCGCGTGGATTCATGGTATTTGGGGTTTTCTTCTTTTTGGGGGAGTGATCCTCTCCTTTCTTCGGGTGATTTTGAAGTGTTTTGGGGTTTCCGTTGCGTTTCGTTGAATTCCTAATGTGTTTTATGGTGGTTTGGAGTGTGCTTTGGGATTAGGAGAACATCAGGTAGGTTTAGGGTGTCTTTGGGGTGGATCTATGGTATTTGGGGTTTTCTTCTATTTTTTGGCGTGATCCTGTTCTTTTTTGGGGTGTATTTGAAGTGTTTTGGGGTCTCCGTTGGGTTTTGTTTGGTTCTCGTTGGTCATCATGGTGGAAAAGGGTAAATTGTGGGTTTTGGAGAAGATCAGGTAGGTTTAGGGTGGTTTTGGGGTGGATCTATGGTTTTGGTGTATTTTCTTCCAGTTTTGGTGGTGATCCTTTTCCTTGTTTGGGGTGTTTTTGACATGTTTTGGTGTCTCCATTAGGTTTTGTTGGGTTCTTGTTTGTCATTATGTTAAATAGGTGTGGATTGTGGGTTTTGGAGAACATCAGGTAGTTTTAGGGTGGTTTTGGGGTGGATCTATGGTTTTGGGGGATTTTCTTCCAGTTTTGGTGGTGATGCCGTTCTTGTTTGGGGTGTTTTTGACGTGTTTTGGTGTCTCCATTAGGTTTTGTTGGGTTCTTGTTTGTCATTATGTTAAATAGGAGTGGATTGTGGGTTTTGGAGAACATCAGGTAGTTTTAGGGTGGTTTTGGGGTGGATCTATGGTTTTGGGGGATTTTCTTCCAGTTTTGGTGGTGATGCCGTTCTTGTTTGGGGTGTTTTTGACGTTTTTTGGGGTCTCCGTTGGGTTTTGTTGGGTTCTCGTTGGTTATCATGGTGGAAAAGGGTAAATTGTGGGTTTTGGAGAAGATCAGGTAGGTTTAGGGTGGTTTTGGGTGGATCTATGGTTTTGGGGGATTTTCTTCCAATTTTGGGGGTGATGCCTATATTTTTTGGGGTGTTTTTACGTGTTTTGGGGTCTCCATTAGGTTTTGTTGGGTTCTTGTTTGTCATTATGTTAAATAGGAGTGGATTGTGGGTTTTGGAGAACATCAGGTAGTTTTAGGGTGGTTTTGGGGTGGATCTATGGTTTTGGGGGATTTTCTTCCAGTTTTGGTGGTGATGCCATTATTGTTTGGGTGTTTTTGACGTTTTTTGGGGTCTCTGTTGGGTTCTGTTGGGTTCTCGTTGGTCATCGTGTTGGAAAAGGGTAAATTGTGGTTTTTGGAGAACATCAGGTAGGTTTAGGGTGTCTTTGGGGTGGATCTATGGTTTTGGGGGATTTTCTTCCAGTTTTGGGGGTGATGCCGTTCTTGTTTGGGGTGTTTTTGACGTGTTTTGGTGTCTCCATTAGGTTTTATTGGGTTCTTGTTTGTCATTATGTTAAATAGGTGTGGATTGTGGGTTTTGGAGAACATCAGGTAGTTTTAGGGTGGTTTTGGGGTGGATCTATGGTTTTGGGGGATTTTCTTCCAGTTTTGGGGGTGATGCCGTTCTTGTTTGGGGTGTTTTTGACGTTTTTTGGGGTCTCTGTTGGGTTCTGTTGGGTTCTCGTTGGTCATCGTGTTGGAAAAGGGTAAATTGTGGTTTTTGGAGAACATCAGGTAGGTTTAGGGTGTCTTTGGGGTGGATCTATGGTTTTGGGGGTTTCTTCCAGTTTTGGGGGTGATGCCATTCTTGTTTGGGGTATTTTTTAAGGTTTTTGTGGTCTCTGTTTGGTTTTGTTGGGTTCTCGTTGGTCATCGTGTTGTAAAAGTGTAAATTGTGGGTTTTGGAGAACTTCAGGTAGGTTTAGGGGGAGTTTTCGCGTGGATTCATGGTATTTGGGGTTTTCTTCTTTTGGGGGAGTGATCCTCTCCTTTCTTCGGGTGATTTTGAAGTGTTTTGGGGTTTCCGTTGCGTTTCGTTGAATTCCTAATGTGTTTTATGGTGGTTTGGAGTGTGCTTTGGGATTAGGAGAACATCAGGTAGGTTTAGGGTGTCTTTGGGGTGGATCTATGGTATTTGGGGTTTTCTTCTATTTTTTGGCGTGATCCTGTTCTTTTTTGGGGTGTATTTGAAGTGTTTTGGGGTCTCCGTTGGGTTTTGTTTGGTTCTCGTTGGTCATCATGGTGGAAAAGGGTAAATTGTGGGTTTTGGAGAAGATCAGGTAGGTTTAGGGTGGTTTTGGGGTGGATCTATGGTTTTGGTGTATTTTCTTCCAGTTTTGGTGGTGATCCTTTTCTTGTTTGGGGTGTTTTTGACATGTTTTGGTGTCTCCATTAGGTTTTGTTGGGTTCTTGTTTGTCATTATGTTAAATAGGTGTGGATTGTGGGTTTTGGAGAACATCAGGTAGTTTTAGGGTGGTTTTGGGGTGGATCTATGGTTTTGGGGGATTTTCTTCCAGTTTTGGTGGTGATGCCGTTCTTGTTTGGGGTGTTTTTGACGTGTTTTGGTGTCTCCATTAGGTTTTGTTGGGTTCTTGTTTGTCATTATGTTAAATAGGTGTGGATTGTGGGTTTTGGAGAACATCAGGTAGGTTTAGGGTGTCTTTGGGGTGGATCTATGGTTTTGGGGGTTTTCTTCCAGTTTTGGGGGTGATGCCATTCTTGTTTGGGGTATTTTTAAGGTTTTTGTGGTCTCTGTTTGGTTTTGTTGGGTTCTCGTTGGTCATCGTGTTGTAAAAGTGTAAATGTGGGTTTTGGAGAACTTCAGGTAGGTTTAGGGGGAGTTTTCGCGTGGATTCATGGTATTTGGGGTTTTCTTCTTTTTGGGGGAGTGATCCTCTCCTTTCTTCGGGTGATTTGAAGTGTTTTGGGGTTTCCGTTGCGTTTCGTTGAATTCCTAATATGTTTTATGGTGGTTTGGAGTGTGCTTTGGGATTAGGAGAACATCAGGTAGGTTTAGGGTGTCTTTGGGGTGGATCTATGGTATTTGGGGTTTTCTTCTATTTTTTGGCGTGATCCTGTTCTTTTTTGGGGTGTATTTGAAGTGTTTTGGGGTCTCCGTTGGGTTTTGTTTGGTTCTCGTTGGTCATCATGGTGGAAAAGGGTAAATTGTGGGTTTTGGAGAAGATCAGGTAGGTTTAGGGTGGTTTTGGGGTGGATCTATGGTTTTGGTGTATTTTCTTCCAGTTTTGGTGGTGATGCCGTTCTTGTTTGGGGTGTTTTTGACGTGTTTTGGGGTCTCCATTAGGTTTTGTTGGGTTCTTGTTTGTCATTATGTTAAATAGGAGTGGATTGTGGGTTTTGGAGAACATCAGGTAGTTTTAGGGTGGTTTTGGGGTGGATCTATGGTTTTGGCGGATTTTCTTCCAGTTTTGGGGGTGATGCCGTTCTTGTTTGGGGTGTTTTTGACGTTTTTTGGGGTCTCTGTTGGGTTCTGTTGGGTTCTCGTTGGTCATCGTGTTGGAAAAGGGTAAATTGTGGTTTTTGGAGAAGATCAGGTAGGTTTAGGGTGGTTTTGGGGTGGATCTATGGTTTTGGCGTATTTTCTTCCAGTTTTGGGGGTGATGCCGATATTTTTTGGGGTGTTTTTGACGTGTTTTGGGGTCTCCGTTGGGTTTTGTTGGGTTCTCGTTGGTTATCATGGTGGAAAAGGGTAAATTGTGGGTTTTGGAGAACATCAGGTAGGTTTAGGGTGGTTTTGGGGTGGATCTATGGTTTTGGGGATTTTCTTCCAGTTTTGGGGGTGATGCCGTTCTTGTTTGGGGTGTTTTTGACGTGTTTTGGGGTCTCCATTAGGTTTTATTGGGTTCTTGTTTGTCATTATGTTAAATAGGTGTGGATTGTGGGTTTTGGAGAACATCAGGTAGTTTTAGGGTGGTTTTGGGGTGGATCTATGGTTTTGGGGGATTTTCTTCCAGTTTTGGGGGTGATGCCGTTCTTGTTTGGGGTGTTTTTTGACGTTTTTTGGGGTCTCTGTTGGGTTCTGTTGGGTTCTCGTTGGTCATCGTGTTGGAAAAGGGTAAATTGTGGTTTTTGGAGAACATCAGGTAGGTTTAGGGTGTCTTTGGGGTGGATCTATGGTTTTGGGGGTTTTCTTCCAGTTTTGGGGGTGATGCCATTCTTGTTTGGGGTATTTTTTAAGGTTTTTGTGGTCTCTGTTTGGTTTTGTTGGGTTCTCGTTGGTCATCGTGTTGTAAAAGTGTAAATTGTGGGTTTTGGAGAACTTCAGGTAGGTTTAGGGGGAGTTTTCGCGTGGATTCATGGTATTTGGGGTTTTCTTCTTTTGGGGGGAGTGATCCTCTCCTTTCTTCGGGTGATTTTGAAGTGTTTTGGGGTTTCCGTTGCGTTTCGTTGAATTCCTAATGTGTTTTATGGTGGTTTGGAGTGTGCTTTGGGATTAGGAGAACATCAGGTAGGTTTAGGGTGTCTTTGGGGTGGATCTATGGTATTTGGGGTTTTCTTCTATTTTTTGGCGTGATCCAGTTCTTTTTTGGGGTGTATTTGAAGTGTTTTGGGGTCTCCGTTGGGTTTTGTTTGGTTCTCGTTGGTCATCATGTTGGAAAAGGGTAAATTGTGGGTTTTGGAGAAGATCAGGTAGGTTTAGGGTGGTTTTGGGGTGGATCTATGGTTTTGGTGTATTTTCTTCCAGTTTTGGTGGTGATCCTTTTCTTGTTTGGGGTGTTTTTGACATGTTTTGGTGTCTCCATTAGGTTTTGTTGGGTTCTTGTTTGTCATTATGTTAAATAGGTGTGGATTGTGGGTTTTGGAGAACATCAGGTAGTTTTAGGGTGGTTTTGGGGTGGATCTATGGTTTTGGGGGATTTTCTTCCAGTTTTGGTGGTGATGCCGTTCTTGTTTGGGGTGTTTTTGACGTGTTTTGGTGTCTCCATTAGGTTTTGTTGGGTTCTTGTTTGTCATTATGTTAAATAGGTGTGGATTGTGGGTTTTGGAGAACATCAGGTAGGTTTAGGGTGTCTTTGGGGTGGATCTATGGTTTTGGGGGTTTTCTTCCAGTTTTGGGGGTGATGCCATTCTTGTTTGGGGTATTTTTTAAGGTTTTTGTGGTCTCTGTTTGGTTTTGTTGGGTTCTCGTTGGTCATCGTGTTGTAAAAGTGTAAATTGTGGGTTTTGGAGAACTTCAGGTAGGTTTAGGGGGAGTTTTCGCGTGGATTCATGGTATTTGGGGTTTTCTTCTTTTTGGGGGAGTGATCCTCTCCTTTCTTCGGGTGATTTTGAAGTGTTTTGGGGTTTCCGTTGCGTTTCGTTGAATTCCTAATATGTTTTATGGTGGTTTGGAGTGTGCTTTGGGATTAGGAGAACATCAGGTAGGTTTAGGGTGTCTTTGGGGTGGATCTATAGTATTTGGGGTTTTCTTCTATTTTTTGGCGTGATCCTGTTCTTTTTTGGGGTGTATTTGAAGTGTTTTGGGGTCTCCGTTGGGTTTTGTTTGGTTCTCGTTGGTCATCATGGTGGAAAAGGGTAAATTGTGGGTTTTGGAGAAGATCAGGTAGGTTTAGGGTGGTTTTGGGGTGGATCTATGGTTTTGGTGTATTTTCTTCCAGTTTTGGTGGTGATGCCGTTCTTGTTTGGGGTGTTTTTGACGTGTTTTGGGGTCTCCATTAGGTTTTGTTGGGTTCTTGTTTGTCATTATGTTAAATAGGAGTGGATTGTGGGTTTTGGAGAACATCAGGTGTTTTAGGGTGGTTTTGGGGTGGATCTATGGTTTTGGCGGATTTTCTTCCAGTTTTGGGGGTGATGCCGTTCTTGTTTGGGGTGTTTTTGACGTTTTTTGGGGTCTCTGTTGGGTTCTGTTGGGTTCTCGTTGGTCATCGTGTTGGAAAAGGGTAAATTGTGGTTTTTGGAGAAGATCAGGTAGGTTTAGGGTGGTTTTGGGGTGGATCTATGGTTTTGGCGTATTTTCTTCCAGTTTTGGGGGTGATGCCGATATTTTTTGGGGTGTTTTTGACGTGTTTTGGGGTCTCCGTTGGGTTTTGTTGGGTTCTCGTTGGTTATCATGGTGGAAAAGGGTAAATTGTGGGTTTTGGAGAACATCAGGTAGGTTTAGGGTGGTTTTGGGGTGGATCTATGGTTTTGGGGGATTTTCTTCCAGTTTTGGGGGTGATGCCGATATTTTTTGGGGTGTTTTTTACGTGTTTTGGGGTCTCCATTAGGTTTTGTTGGGTTCTTGTTGGTCATTATGTTAAATAGGAGTGGATTGTGGGTTTTGGAGAACATCAGGTAGTTTTAGGGTGGTTTTGGGGTGGATCTATGGTTTTGGGGATTTTCTTCCAGTTTTGGTGGTGATGCCGTTCTTGTTTGGGGTGTTTTTGACGTTTTTTGGGGTCTCTGTTGGGTTCTGTTGGGTTCTCGTTGGTCATCGTGTTGGAAAAGTGTAAATTGTGGTTTTTGGAGAACATCAGGTAGGTTTAGGGTGGTTTTGGGGTGGATCTATGGTTTTGGGGGTTTTCTTCCAGTTTTGGGGGTGATGCCATTCTTGTTTGGGGTATTTTTTAAGGTTTTTGTGGTCTCTGTTTGGTTTTGTTGGGTTCTCGTTGGTCATCGTGTTGTAAAAGTGTAAATTGTGGGTTTTGGAGAACTTCAGGTAGGTTTAGGGGGAGTTTTCGCGTGGATTCATGGTATTTGGGGTTTTCTTCTTTTTGGGGGAGTGATCCTCTCCTTTCTTCGGGTGATTTTGAAGTGTTTTGGGGTTTCCGTTGCGTTTCGTTGAATTCCTAATGTGTTTTATGGTGGTTTGGAGTGTGCTTTGGGATTAGGAGAACATCAGGTAGGTTTAGGGTGTCTTTGGGGTGGATCTATGGTATTTGGGGTTTTCTTCTATTTTTTGGCGTGATCCTGTTCTTTTTTGGGGTGTATTTGAAGTGTTTTGGGGTCTCCGTTGGGTTTTGTTTGGTTCTCGTTGGTCATCATGGTGAAAAGGGTAAATTGTGGGTTTTGGAGAAGATCAGGTAGGTTTAGGGTGGTTTTGGGGTGGATCTATGGTTTTGGTGTATTTTCTTCCAGTTTTGGTGGTGATCCTTTTCTTGTTTGGGGTGTTTTTGACGTGTTTTGGTGTCTCCATTAGGTTTTGTTGGGTTCTTGTTTGTCATTATGTTAAATAGGTGTGGATTGTGGGTTTTGGAGAACATCAGGTAGTTTTAGGGTGGTTTTGGGGTGGATCTATGGTTTTGGGGGATTTTCTTCCAGTTTTGGTGGTGATGCCGTTCTTGTTTGGGTGTTTTTGACGTGTTTTGGTGTCTCCATTAGGTTTTGTTGGGTTCTTGTTTGTCATTATGTTAAATAGGTGTGGATTGTGGGTTTTGGAGAACATCAGGTAGGTTTAGGGTGTCTTTGGGGTGGATCTATGGTTTTGGGGGTTTTCTTCAGTTTTGGGGGTGATGCCATTCTTGTTTGGGGTATTTTTTAAGGTTTTTGTGGTCTCTGTTTGGTTTTGTTGGGTTCTCGTTGGTCATCGTGTTGTAAAAGTGTAAATTGTGGGTTTTGGAGAACTTCAGGTAGGTTTAGGGGAGTTTTCGCGTGGATTTATGGTATTTGGGGTTTTCTTCTTTTTGGGGGAGTGATCCTCTCCTTTCTTCGGGTGATTTTGAAGTGTTTTGGGGTTTCCGTTGCGTTTCGTTGAATTCCTAATGTGTTTTATGGTGGTTTGGAGTGTGCTTTGGGATTAGGAGAACATCAGGTAGGTTTAGGGTGTCTTTGGGGTGGATCTATGGTATTTGGGGTTTTCTTCTATTTTTTGGCGTTGTTCCTGTTCTTTTTTGGGGTGTATTTGAAGTGTTTTGGGGTCTCCGTTGGGTTTTGTTTGGTTCTCGTTGGTCATCATGGTGGAAAAGGGTAAATTGTGGTTTTTGGAGAAGATCAGGTAGGTTTAGGGTGGTTTTGGGGTGGATCTATGGTTTTGGCGGATTTTCTTCCAGTTTTTGGGGGTGATGCCGTTCTTGTTTGGGTGTTTTTGACGTTT